>NC_090388.1:5984625-6154432 GCF_036365525.1 Heterodontus francisci
TAGGAGGGGAGGGGGGGTGAGGGTGAGGAGGGGAGGGGGGGGTGAGGGTGAGGAGGAGGGGGGGGGTGAGGGTGAGGAGGAGGGGGGGGGTGAGTGAGGGTGAGGAGGAGGGGGGGGGTGAGGGTGAGGAGGAGGGGGGGGGTGAGGGTGAGGAGGAGGGGGGGTGAGGGTGAGGAGGAGGGGGGGGTGAGGGTGAGGAGGAGGGGGGGGGGTGAGGGTGAGGAGGAGGGGGGGGGTGAGGGTGAGGAGGAGGGGGGGGGGTGAGGGTGAGGAGGAGGGGGGGGGTGAGGGTGAGGAGGAGGGGGGGGGTGAGGGTGAGGAGGAGGGGGGGGGTGAGGGTGAGGAGGAGGGGGGGGGTGAGGGTGAGGAGGAGGGGGGGGGTGAGGGTGAGGAGGAGGGGGGGGGTGAGGGTGAGGAGGAGGGGGGGGGTGAGGGTGAGGGGGGGGGGTGAGGGGAGGAGGGGGGGGTGAGGGTGAGGAGGAGGGGGGGGGTGAGGGTGAGGAGGAGGGGGGGGGTGAGGGTGAGGAGGAGGAGGGGGGGGGTGAGGGTGAGGAGGAGGGGGGGGGGGTGAGGGTGAGGAGGAGGAGGGGGGGGGTGAGGGTGAGGAGGAGGAGGGGGGGGTGAGGGTGAGGAGGAGGAGGGGGGGGGGTGAGGGTGAGGAGGAGGGGGGGGTGAGGGTGAGGAGGAGGGGGGGGGGTGAGGGTGAGGAGGAGAGGGGGGGGGGGGTGAGGTGAGGAGGAGGGGGGGGGGTGAGGGTGAGGAGGAGGGGGGGGGGGTGAGGGTGAGGAGGAGGGGGGGGGGTGAGGGTGAGGAGGAGGGGGGGGTGAGGGTGAGGAGGAGGGGGGGGGTGAGGGTGAGGAGGAGGAGGAGGGGGGGTGAGGAGGAGGAGGAGGGGGGGGTGAGGAGGAGGAGGGGGGGGGTGAGGAGGAGGAGGGGGGGGGTGAGGAGGAGGAGGGGGGGGGTGAGGAGGAGGAGGGAGGGGGGGGGTGAGGAGGAGGAGGGGGGGGGTGAGGAGGAGGAGGGGGGGGGTGAGGAGGAGGAGGGGGAGGGGGGGGGGTGAGGGTGAGGAGGGGGAGGGGGGGTGAGGGGAGGGGGGGTGAGGCGGGGGGAGGCGGTGAGGAGGGGGAGGGGAGGCGGTGAGGAGGAGGGGGGGTGAGGAGGAGGAGGAGGGGGGGGTGAGGAGGAGGAGGAGGAGGGGGGGGTGAGGAGGAGGAGGAGGGGGGGTGAGGAGGAGGAGGAGGGGGGGTGAGGAGGAGGAGGAGGAGGGGGGGTGAGGAGGAGGAGGAGGAGGGGGGGGTGAGGAGGAGGAGGAGGAGGGGGGTGAGGAGGAGGAGGAGGAGGGGGGGGTGAGGAGGAGGAGGAGGAGGGGGGGGTGAGGAGGAGGAGGAGGAGGGGGGGGTGAGGAGGAGGAGGAGGAGGGGGGTGTGAGGAGGAGGAGGAGGGGGGGTGAGGTGAGGAGGAGGAGGAGGAGGGGGGGGGGTGAGGAGGAGGAGGGGGGGGGGGGGGTGAGGAGGAGGAGGAGGGGGGGGGGGGGGTGAGGAGGAGGAGGAGGGGGGGGGTGAGGAGGAGGAGGGGGGGGGTGAGGAGGAGGAGGGGGGGGTGAGGAGGAGGAGGAGGAGGAGGGGGGGGGGTGAGGAGGAGGAGGGGGAGGGGGGTGGTGAGGAGGGGGAGGGGGGGGTGAGGAGGAGTGGGAGGGGGGTATGGGGGGGGTGAGGAGGAGTGGGAGGGGGGTATGGGGGGGGGTGAGGAGGAGTGGGAGGGGGGTATGGGGGGGGTGAGGAGGAGTGGGAGGGTATATGAGGGAGGAGGGAAGAGTGTGTGGGGGTGGAAGGGGATAATGAGGAGGGGAATTTGTGGGGGGGGTAATGGGGAGGGGGGATGTTTTGGTCTCTACATTGAAGAAAGGATATAGTATTGAAAATTTGCTAAATTGGGATGGAGAGTGGGTTGTTTTTTCTGATCGGCTAAGTAAGTTGGGGCCGGTACTCTGGATTTTGGAAGAATGAAAGGCGGTCTCATTGAAACATAAAAATTCTGAAGGGGCCGGATAGGGTCGGCACCGAGAGGTTGTTTCCGCTGGTCAGGGAGTAGAGAACATGACGGCACAGTCTCAGGATAAGGGGTTGATTATTTAGGACTGAGATGAGGAGAAATTAAAGAACAAAGAACAGTACAGCACAGGAATAGACCATTCGGCCCCTCCAATCCTGCGCTGATCTTGATGCCTGCCTAAACTAAAACCTTCTGCACTTCCGGGGACCGTATTCCCTCTATTCCCATCCTATTCTTGTATTTGTCAAGATGCCTCTTAAACGTCGCTATCGTACCTGCTTCCACCACCTCCCCCGGCAGCATGTTCCAGGCACTCACCACCCTCTGTGTAAAGAACTTGCCTCGCACATCCCCTCTAAACTTTGCCACTTGCACCTTAAATCTATGTCCCCTAGTAACTGACTCTTCCACCCTGGGGAAAAAGCTTCTGACTATCCACTCTGCCTATGCCACTCATAACTTTGTAAACTTCTATCATATCACCCCTCCACCTCTGTTGTTCCAGTGAAAACAATCCGAGTTTATCCAACCTCTCCTCATTGCCAATGCCCTCCAGACCAGGCAACATCCTGGTAAACCTCTTCTGTACCCTCTCCAAAGCCTCCACATCCTTCTGGTAGTGTGGCGACCAGAATTGCATGCAATATTCCAAGTGTGGCCTAACTAAGGGTCTGGACAGCTGCAGCATAACTTGCCAATTTTTATACTCTATGCCCCGACCGACGAAGGCAAGCATGCCGTATGCCTTCTTGACTACCTTATCCACATGTGTTGCCACTTTCAGTGACCTGTGGACCTGTACACCCGCATGGAAGATGGCAGGATCCCCAAAGACACATTGTACAGCGAGCTCGCCACTGGTATCAGACCCACCGGCCGTCCATGTCTCCGCTATAAAGATGTCTGCAAACGCGACATGAAATCGTGTGACATTGATCACAAGTCGTGGGAGTCAGTTGCCAGCATTCGCCAGAGCTGGCGGGCAGCCATAAAGACAGGGCTAAATTGTGGCGAGTCGAAGAGACTTAGTAGTTGGCAGGAAAAAAGACAGAGGCGCAAGGGGAGAGCCAACTGTGCAACAGCCCCGACAAACAAATTTCTCTGCAGCACCTGTGGAAGAGCCTGTCACTCCAGAATTGGCCTTTATAGCCACTCCAGGTGCTGCTTCACAAACCACTGACCACCTCCAGGCGCGTATCCATTGTCTCTCGAGATAAGGAGGCCCAAAAGAAAAAGAAAGAAGGACCTGTACATCCAGATCTGTCTGCCTGTCAATACTCCTAAGAGTTCTGCCATTTACTGTATACATCCCACATGTATTAGATCTTCCAAAATGCATTACCTCACGTTTGTCCGGATTAAACTCAATCTGCCATTTTTCCGCCCAAGTCTCCAACCGATCGATATCCTGCTGTATTCTCTGACAATCCTCATCGCTATCCGCAACTCCACCAACCTTTGTGTCGTCCGCAAACTTACTAATCAGACCAGCTACATTTTCCTCCAAATCATTTATATATACTACAAACAGCAAAGGTCCCAGCACTGATCCCTGCGGAACACCACTAGTCACAGCCCTCCATTCAGAAAAGTACCCTTCCACTGCTACCCTCTGTCTTCTATGACTGAGCCTGTTCTGTATCCATTTTGCCAGCTCACCTCTGATCCCTTGTGACTTCACCTTTTGTACCAGTCTGCCATGAGGGACCCTGTCAAAGGCTTTACTGAAGTCCATATAGACAACATCCACTGCCCTTCCTTCATCAGTCATCTTCGTCACTTCCTCAAAAAACTCAATCAAATTAGTGAGACATGACCTCCCCTTCACAAAACCATGCTGCCTCTCGCTAATAATTTCATTTGTTTCCAAATGGGAGTAAATCCTGTCCCGAAGAATCCTCTCTAATAATTTCCCTACCACTGACGTAAGGCTCACCGGCCTATAATTTCCTGGATTGTCCTTGCTACCCTTCTTAAACAAAGGAACAACATTGGCTGTTCTCCAGTCTTCTGGGACCTTACCTGTAGCCAATGAGGATACAAAGATTTCTGTCAAGGCCCCAGCAATTTCTTCCCTTGCCTCCCTCAGTATTCTGGGGTAGATCCCATCAGGCCCTGGGGACTTATCTACCTTAATGCTTTGCAAGACGCTCAACACCATCTCCTTTTTGATAACGACATGACCCAGACTATCTACACGCCCTTCCCTAGACTCCTCATCCACCAAGTCCTTCTCTTTGGTGAATATTGATGCAAAGTACTCATTTAGTACCTCACCCATTTCCTCTGGCTCAAAAGATTGTGCATCTATGGAATTCTCTACTCCAGAGGTTTGTGGATGTTCCATCGTTGAATACGTTTCAGAATGGGATAGACAGATTTTTGGTCTTTCAGGGAATTGAGGGATCTGGGGAGCTGGCAGGAAAGTGGAGCTGAATCCTAAGATCAGTCATGATCATATTGAATGGCAGAGAAGGATGGATGGACCTTATGGTCTACTGCTCCTATTTCTTGTGTTCTTGGGCGGGGGAGCAGGATGGGAGCAGAGGAAGGAAGGAGGGATGTGGGAGAGGGGTAGGGTAAGTAGATATGGGGGAGCTTCCAGAGGAGAGTGGCAAATGTGACATTTTTTGATGAAAAGCCCCAGGGAATTTGAGTAGAAAAAAATTAACACACACTTGGAGAGGTTTGAGTTAATTAAGGATAGCCAGCACAGATTTGTAAAAGACAGATAGTGCTTGACTAATCTGATTGAATTTTGTGATGAAGTAACAGTGAAGGTTGATGAAGGGAATGCAGTTAATGTTGTCTATATTAATTTTAAGAAAGCCTTTGACAAAGTATCTCACAATTTTGTTAACCAGCATTTAAGGCTCTCTGAATAGGAGGGTCGGTGTCAGCTTGGATTTAAAAAGATTGGCTTGAGGGCAGTGAGTCATGGGAAACGGTTATTTTTCAGACTGGAGGATGGTAGACAGTGGTGTTCCCCCAAGGTTCAGTGTGAGGACCATTGCTTTTTGATGTATATAAATGACTTTGATCTTGGAATAGAGTAAAATTTCATATAGCAGAATGGGCAGACAAGTGGTAGATGGAATTTAATAGAGAAGTGTGAGGTGATTCATTTTGGCAGAAGGGATAAAGAGAGGCAATACCAACTTAATGGTACAGATCTAAAGAGTGTACTGGACAGAGGGACCTGTGCATAATCTTTGAAGGTGGCAGGACATATTGAGAGAGCGGTTAGGAAAGGATATGGAATCTTGGGCTTCATAAATAGAGGCATTGAGTACAAAAGTAGAGAAGTTATGCTGAATCTTTATAAAGCTCTGGTTAGGCCACAACTAGCATGTTGTGCCCAGTTCTGGTCACTACACTTTAGGAAGGGTGTAGGGTCCTTGAGAGGGTGCAGAGATTTACCAGAATGGTTCTAGGAATGAGGGAATTTAGCTACAAGGTTAGGTTGGAGAAGCTTGGGTTGTTCTCCTTGGAGCAAAAGAGGTTGAGGGGAGATTAGATAGAGGTGTACAAGATTATGATAGGTTTGGATAGGGTAGACAAGGAAAAACTGTTCCCATTAGCTGATGATACAAGGACGAAGAGGACACAGATTTAAGGTTTGGGCTAAGAGATGCAGGGGGTTGTGAGAGAACTTTTTATGCAATGATTGGTATGACCTGAAACTCGCTGCCTAAGAGGATGGTGGAAGTGGAGATGATAATTTTAAAGGTAAATTGGATGGACACTTAAGGAAAATAAACATGCAGGGCTATGGATGGAGCAGAGTAATTGGATTGCTCTACATGGGTTCAATGGGCTGAATGGCTTTCTATGCTGTTATGACTCTGAAAGTGCAACTGTAAAGCTTTAGTGAATAGTGTGGGGTGGTGGTGCCCTTTCTCCAACTTTTAGACAGATGTTTGGTGTCTCGGGAATTGAGGGGATCTGGGGAGTGGGCAGGAAAGTGGAATTGAAGCCCAAGATCAGCCATGTTCATATTGAATGGCAGTGCGGGCGAGATGGGTCATCTGGTCTACAATTCTTATTTCTTATGTTCTTATTACAAGAGTAATTGCATGGTGGTAAATTTATGCCTTTTAGTTGCATACTCAGTGGCGACCAGAATAGTTTTTCTGAATTCGCCTAATGAAGTTCCCTCTTTAATTTGAACACCTTTTTCAGGTTTCCACTTAAAATTCTTTAGCCTAATGAAAAGAGCTTTAGTTTCTCTGGTCTCTTCTCACATTAGAGCCTGTCATCCTTGATGTAGTCTTGGTGAATCATTTCTGCACCCTCTCTGTTGCCTTGACATCCTTCCTAAACTAGGGCGCACAGAGATGCACAGTGTTCTAACTGCTTCCGTCCAATGATTTGTTAATGTTTAGCTGTTTATATTGGTGGTGGTTTACAGCACTGTGGGTGCACCTACGTTACATAGACTGCAGCAGTTCAAGAAGGTGGCTCACCACCACCACCTCACGCAATTAGAGATGGGTGGTATATGCTGGCCTAGCCAGCAATGCCCACATCCCATGAATAATAAAAAAAAAAGTTAAAATTAAAGCTGTTTGAAAACTTGACTGAAGTTGGTTACAGAAATCTAAACAGAAAATGCTGGAAATACTCAGCAGGTCAGGTAGCATCTGTGGCGAGAGAAACAGTTAACGTTTCAATTCGGTGACCTTTTGTCAGAATTGGAAGAAACAGTTTTAAGCAAGTACAGAGGTAGGAAAAGGGAGGGGTGGGGAGAGGGAAAAACCCAAAATAAGATCTGTGATGGGGTGGAAGGGCAAGAGTGATTACATGACAAAACAGATGATGCAAGACAAAAGGAAATGGTGGTGGGATAACTGAAGGAACAAAAAGATGTGTGTGGAGCAATTGTAAACAGCAACAGCAGAATCATTACCAATACCTGCTGTAGAAAACATTACTTTGATTTTGTTTATGATCTGAAATTGTTGAACTTGTGTTGGTCACGGAAGTTAGTTTTTTATTTAAATTTGTATGTATTCTCCTGCCGTAAATATCAAGTGTACCACCTCGTGTTGATGCCGCCTTCTGATTACTGCAGGTACGTGGCTGTCCACGTTGGTTTCCGGCTTGTTTGGGACGCGAGAAATGAGAATACTGATCCTGGGTCTGGATGGAGCAGGCAAGACCACAATACTCTACAAACTACAAGTGGGTGAAGTTGTCACCACCATACCCAGTGAGTATTATGTCCTGCGGCACACTGTGGCGTGGCTTATTGACTGTAGCAACCCTTTCTTATATATTGTTGTATTTTCCATAAGCTCTTGCATTTCTACCAGTGCCTTTAAAATGAAAAGTGAACAACTGGTTTATCAACTAAAAGTAAATGGAAAGCGCCATTCTTTGGTCACCAGCATTTCAGTGTTACAACTGTTATTTCAATAATACATACGAATTAGGAGCAGAAGTAGGCCATTCGGCCCCTTGAGCCTGCTCTGCCACTCCATAAGATCATGGCTGATCTGTTTGTGTTTCGAATTCCACACTCCCATCCCCCGATAACCCTTGATTCCCTTGCCTAACAAGAATCTATCTAGCTCTGCCTTAAAAATATTCAATGAACCTGCCTCCACTGCTTTGAGGCAAGAGAGTTCCAGAGTCTCTCAACCCTCTGAGAAATTTCTCCTCATCTCTGCCCTAAAAGGGCAACCCCTAATTTTAAGTGTCCCCTAGTTCTGGACTCGTCCACAAGAGGACTCTGATAAGTAGTCAGATCCAGTGGGGGGCATAAACTAGGGAGGGGGTTAATTTGCATGCACAAGTTGCTGCTATTTAGCCTTGGTTAATTTAGGATTTATCCACAATGAGACGGCAATGCTTCAAACTACTCCTTTCAACCATCAAGACTGCAGAAGACAAACCAGGAAATAGGGCAGAAATAGGCCTGATCCTTGATAGCCTGATTCATATAGCTTCCAGGCCACAATTTGAACAGCCCTGGTCTAAACTATAAAATTATTTACAATATGTTGATAGAATTTGATGCCAGTTGGTACTTTATCACTTACCAGATGTGCATGTAGGCTGATAAACTGCTGGTGACTAATTGACTTCTGAGGGGGTCTGTGGTGTACATCAATTCAGTGGTAAATAATAACTTTCTTGAAGGTTATATATAGCAATGAATTCTTCAATCTTGCATTTACTCCATAAATGTAACCTAGCTCTGAAATAAATTCTACTCCTAAAAATTTACTCTGTCCATGGTTGGCTGGCACTGCACAGCTCCTCCTCCTCCTTCCACCCCCCCCCCGCCCCCTCCAAAGCAGTATGTTTAACTTGCTAGTTTTCAAAATTGACTTGATATATTTCCATGCTATCCCACCTGAACATATGAACAGTAGCTAACTAAGGTCGATGAATATGTAGCTGTTTAATGGAATTTTGATTAGCTGCTATCTGAGAGAATTCTATGCAATGTTTAGCTCCATTCCTGTCCTAATGAATCCTATTTTTGTCTTGATTACACATTTGTGAACCCCCAGGTGTGTTTTTATACAGTAAAGGGAAGTTCAGGATAGTAAATTAAAAGAGGAGTCTTATAATGTTGCAAAGCATGCTAGTAAGCCTGAGGGATGGGAGTGTTTTAGAAACTAGCAACGGGCAAGCAAAAAGTTGATTAAAAAGAAAAAGAATGAGAGTAAACTAGCCAGGAATATAAAACCGATGGCAAGAGCTTTTACAAGTATATAGAAAGGAGAGAGTAGCTAGTTAGACGTTGGTCCCTTAGAGGTAGAGATTGAGAAATTATTATGGGGAATGAGGGAATGATCAAGATGTTGAACAACCTATATTGTGCCTGTCTTCACAGTCGAAGACACAAGTTACATAGCAGAAATGGAAGGTAACCAAGAGGCTAATAAGAGTGAGAAACTAAAGTAATTCATATCAGCAAAGAAAAAGTATTGGAGAAACTTAAGGGACTAAAGGCTGACAAATCTCCAGGTCGTGATGGCCTACATCCCAGCGTTCTAAGAGTTAGCTGTAGAGATAGTGGATGCACTGGTTATGATTTTCCAAAATTCCCTAGATTCTAGAATGGACCCAGCAGGTTGGAAGTTAGCAAATATAACACCACTATTCAAGAAAGGAGTGAAAGAGAAAATAAGGAACTACAGGCCTGTTAGTCTGACATCAGTCATCAGGAAAATGCTGGAATCTATTACTAAGGAAGTTTTAACAGTGCACTTAAATCACAGTATGATCAGACAAAGACAACATGGTTTTCCAAAGGGAAAGCATGTTTGACAATTTTTGGAGTATTTTGAAGATGTAACTAGGGTAGGTAAAGAGGAATCAGTAGATGTGGTATACTTGGGTTTCCAAAAGACATTCGATAAGGTGCTGCAGAAAAAGTTAATACGCAAGATAAGGGCTCATAGAGTTGGTGGTAATATGAGCACGGATTGAGGATTGGTTAAAGGACAGGAAGCAGAGAGTAGAGATAAACAAGGCATTTTCAAGCTGGCAGGTTGTACTGGTGGAGTGCTGCAAACATCAGTGCTGGAGCCTCAGCTATTTACAATCTGTATTAATTACTCTCAGTCTGTTTATCCAAGTTATATCTCTAAGTTTGCTGATACTAAGCTAGGTGGGAATGTAAGCTGTGAGCAGGACACTGGCTGCAAAGAGATAGGGACCAGTTAAGTGAGTGGGCAACAAGGTGGCAGATGAAGTATGATATGGCGAAGTGTGAGGTTATTCACTTTGGTCATAAAAATTGTCACACTTGAAGTACCGCGATCAAAACACAGAATGAAATTGAAGAGTTATAAAAATTGGAACAGTTTTTTAAAAATTGGTACATGTGCTGTCAACAAAATGGACCATGAACCTGGCAGATGGAATATAATGTGAATAAGTGTGAAGTGATCCACTTTGGTAGAAAAACTAGGAAGACCGAGTGTTTCTTAAATGGTGAGAGGTTGGAAAGTGTTGATGTCCAAAGAGATCTGGGTGTCCTTGTTCTAGTATTCAGGTGCAGCAAACAATTCAGAAGGCAAATGGTATGTTGGCCTTCATTGCAAGGGGATTTGAGTACAGGAGTAAAGATGTCTTGCTGTAATTGTATAGAGCTGTGGTGAGACCTCACCTGGAGTATTATGTACAGTTTTGGACTCCTTTATCTAAGGAAGGGTGTACTTGCCATAGAGGTGGTGCAATGGAGTGCCCTGGGATGGTGGGATTGTCTTATGAGGAGATTGCAGAAACTGGCTGTGCATTCTCTAGAATTTCGAAGAATGAGAGGTGATCGCATTGAATTGTACAAAAATTTTCCCACGGCGTAACTGGGTAGATGTGGATAGGATGTTTCCTCTGGCTTGAGTCTAGAACCAGGGGACGTAGTCTCAATAAGGGGTAGGCCTTTTAAGACTGAGATGATGAATTTCTTTACTCAGGGAGGTGAATCCGTGGAATTTTCTACCCTCGGCTGTGAAAGCTCCATCATTGAGCATTTTCAGGACAGAAATTATTAGATTTCTAGATACGAATGACATGAAGGGGTATGGGGATTGTGGGGGGAAAATGGTGTAGAGGTAGATGATCAGCCATGATCTGTTTTGTATGCGAAGCAGGCTCGATGGGACGAATAGCCTACTCCTATTTCTTATGACCCTCAGCATCTCTTTGCACTCAAATCCACATGCATGCCCAGTAAGACAGAAAATCAATGAAGCCCCGATGCATGGAAATGTGACAGATAATCACACCTGGATGTGAGCTATACTCAAAAACAATGAGACAAGACCTTTCTCAAAGTTCTTGTCTCCAAATAACCTCCATTACAATGTGGTGTGAACCACCCTCATCTCCGAATGAGGCCATCATCAAGGCCATTATATGGCCCAGCTAGGATTGAAACCTGAAACTACATAGGTGAAACCAAACCTTGTAAAATTGACCTTTAAAAGGTAATTGTTTTGAGTAACAAAGGGGGGGAGTCTTCAGGTCCGGACTAGACAATGTAATCAGTCTGTGTCCTCAGTCACGCAGTACAACAAAAAGCCATCTTGAACTCCAGCAAGGGAGGAGGGGTGCAACAGCTCAATGATTACCAGACAGCCAGCACACAGACCTGCAACTTTAAAATTCACCTTCCAAGGGGATCCCACAGGTTATTTCTGAAACAGCAGACTTTTACAACCTGAACACCTTTTGCCCTGTACTTCTTTTTTTGTACCTGCCCTTGAGAGTGAATGTCTGAGTGGTGTTGGAAACTTTTTTGGTGAATGAGTATTGTTTAATCTGCTGTTTTAAACCTACAAGAAAACCTGTCACACTTTGGCAAATAAAACAGAGGCTAAAATATCAGTAGTAACAAAAAACACTGTGGTCATTTGGGAGGTAAACAGTGGAAAGCAATCATGCCATCAGCCGCCTGGCCATAACGCAATAGAACAGCAGGATATTTTTTAAAGTTCTGAAGCTTGTAAATGTTGTTCAGTGGGACTTGGCTGTACTTGTACAAGGAACACAAAGTTAGCAAGCAATTAGGTAGGCAAATACGAACATACGAATTAGGAGCAAAAGTAGGCCATTCGGCCCCTCAAACCTGCTCTGCCATTCAATAAGGTCATGGCTGATCTCATAGACACAGGGAGATACAGCATTGAAACGGGCCCTTTGGCCCACTGAGTCTGTGCCGACCAACAACCACCTATTTATACTAATCCTACATTAATCCCATATTCCCTACCACATCCCCACCATTCTCCTACCGCCTACCTACACTAAGGTAAATTGGCCATTGTAAATTGCCCCATCAACCTGCAAGTCTTTGGCTGTGGGAGGAAACCGGAGCACCTGGCAGAAACCCACGCGATCACAGGGAGAACTTGCAAACTCCACACAGGCAGTACCCAGAACTGAACCCGGGTCGCTGGAGCTGTGAGACTGCAGTACTAACCACTGTGCCGCCCTTCTGTTTGTGTCTGATCTGCTTGTGTCTCAAATTCCACACTCCCATCTACCCCGATAACCTTTGATTCCCTTGCCTAACAAGAATCTATCTACCTTCACCTTAAAAAAAATATTTAATGACACCGCCTCCACCAGCTCCTGAGGCAGTGTGTTCCAGAGTCGCACAAGCCTCTGAGAAAACAATTCTCCTCATCTCTGTCCTAAAAGGGTGATCACTAATTTTAAAACTGTGCCCCCTAGTTCTGGACTCACCCACAAGAGGAAACATCCTTTGCCTAACAAGAATCTATCTACCTTCACCTTAAAAAAAAATATTTAATGACACCGCCTCCACCAGCTCCTGAGGCAGTGTGTTCCAGAGTCGCACAAGCCTCTGAGAAAACAATTCTCCTCATCTCTGTTCTAAAAGGGTGACCACTAATTTTAAAACTGTGCCCCCTAGTTCTGGACTCACCCACAAGAGGAAACATCCTTTCCACATCCACCTTGTCAAGACCGTTCAGGATCTTATAAACTTCAATCAAGTCTCCCCTCACTCTTCTAAACTCCAGTGAAAACAAGCCCAGTCTGTCCCACCTTTCCTCATAACGCAACCCGCTCATTCCAGGTATCTAGTAAACCTCCTCTGAACTGTCTCCAACGCATTCGCATGCGTTCTTAAATAAGAAGACCAAAACTACACACACTATCTGAGATGTGGTCTCACCAATGCCTTGTATAACTGAAGCATCACATCCTTTTATTTTCTATTCCTCTTGCAATAAAGGATAGCAATTCCATTAGCCGCCTTTTACTTGCTGTACCTCCATACTAACTTTTTGTGACTTGTGCACTAGAACACCTAGATCCCTCTGCAGCTCTGAATTCTGCAGTCATTATCCTTTTAAGTACTACTCTGCTTTTTTCATTCTTCCTGCCAAAGTGAACAACTTCATATTTTCCCACATTATACTCCATCTGCCAGATTTTTGCCCACTCACTCAACCTATCTGTATGCGGTATGCGAGCTCCTTATGTCTTCTTCACAACATACTTTCCTTCCTATCTTTGTGTAATCTGCAAATTTAGCTACCATGCCATTGCTCCCCTCATCTAAGTCATTGATATAAATTGTAAAAAGTTCAGGTCGCTGCGAGACTCCACTCGTCACATCCTCCTAATCAGAAAAGGACCTATTTATGCATACTCTGTTTTCTGCCAGCCAGCCAATCTTCTATCCATGCCAATATGTTACCCCTACACCATGAGCTCCTACTTTGCGCAATAACGTTTTATGTGGCACCTTGTCAGATGCCTTCTGAAAATCCAAATACAGTATGTCAGTGGGCTCCCCTTTATCCACAGCGCAGGTTAGCCCTTATTGCAAGGGGATTGGAGTACAAGAATAAGGAAGTCTTGGTACAGTTTTACAGGGCTTTGACAAGACCACCCCTGAAGGGCTGTGTGAAGTTTTGGTTTCCATATCTAATGAGGGATATACTTTCCTTGGAGGTGGTACAGCGAAGGATCACTGGACTGGATGAGAGGGTTGTGCTATGATTGGCTGAGTAAATTGGGCCTGTACTCTGGGGTTTAGAAAAATGAGAGGTGATCTGATTGAAACATACACAATTCTGAAGGGACTTGACAGGTTAGACTGGAGATGGATTCCCCTGGCTGGGGAATATAGAACATGGGGGCATAGTCTCGAGATAAGGGGCCGATCACTTTTATAATTGAGTTGAGAAATCTCTTGACTCAGGGTTGTGACTGCTCCATTGTTGAATATATTTAAAGTTGAGATAGACAGATTTTTGGTGTCTCAGGGAATTGGGCGATATGGGGAGCAGGTGGGAAAGTGGAGTTGAAGCAAAAGACCAGCCATGATGGTATTGAATGTTGGTGCAGGCTCAACGAGCCATATGGTCTACATCTGCTCCTATTTCTTTTGATCTTGTGTTCTTATACAAAACTTACTTTTTTATAAATACCCCTTTCCTCTTCATAATTTAAAAAGGGCTGAGATCTTGTGGGTAAAAAGTGCTTTTCCCCTCAGTTATCATAAACTTGATCCCCAAAAAAATGCAACCACTTATTTGGTACCAAACACTTTTTCTTTTTTGGATTGCTCCCCATATAAATGATCACTAAACAAAGGTAAAGTCAGGGAAAAGATTAGTATCCCCATCAAACATATCAGTTCAACACTGGAACAGGAGGAGGCTATTCAGCAGCTCAAGCCCATTCTGCCATTCGTTTAGATCGTGGTTGATCCTCAAATCCATTTACCTGTTTTCGCTCTCTAACCCTTGATACCCTTATTACCTAATAAAAGCTGCCGCTCTCAGTCTTGAAAATGTCAGTTAGCTCATAGCGTTTTGGGGAGAGAGCTCCAGATTTCCACTATCCTTTTGTATGGAGGGGAAAAAATGCTTCATGACTTCACTTCTAAATGGACAAGTTCTAATTTTAAGGTTAGGCTCCCCCCACCAGAGAAAATAGTTTTTCTCTCAAATCCTTTCAATGCAGGTAAAATGTAGTATTGGGTGTATTTGATTTGAAGTTAACTCGTAAAAAACCAATTTGCATTCACTGTACAGTAAGTATTACAAGTTTCTGTTTTAATTTGACAGTGAAAATTGTTTTTTTTTCTGAGGGTGATTCGACGCATTGTGTTAAAGTAGTAGCGTATTGCCAGATAGGCAGGGCAAGCAATTTTTAAGGACTATTTTGTCAGTTGTGCATTAATACAGTACAATCCTCAGCCATGCACTCCTGCAATTCTGACCGCCTGTGCGACCCTGATTTCCTTTGGTCCACCATTGCCGACTGTGCCTTCAGCTGCCTAGAACCCTAAAGATCTGGAATTCCCTCCCTAAACCTCTTCACCTTGCTCCTTACAACCTACCTGTTTGGCCAGGCTTTTGGTTACCTGTCTTAATATCTTCTCGTGTGGCTCAATTTTTTATTTTATTGGTTCGTGGGGTGTGGGTGTCGCTGGCTAAGCCAGCATTTATTGCCTTGAGAAATTGGTGAGCTACCTTCTTGAACTGCTGCAGTCCATGTGGGGTAGGTACACCCATAGACCTGTTGGGAAGGAAGTTCCAGGATTTTGACCCAGCGACAGTGGAGGAACGGTAATATAGTTCCACGTCGGGCTGATATGTGGCTTTGAAGGGGACTTGGTGGTCCCATGCATCTGCTGCCCTTGTCTTTCTAGGTGATAGTGGTCATGGATTTGGAAGGTGCTGTTGAAGGAGCCTTGCTATGTTGCTGCAGTTCATCTTGTAGATAATACACACTGCTGCCACTGTGTTGGTGGTGGAGGGAGTGAATGTTTGTGGATGGGGTGCCAATCAAATAGGCTGCTTTGTCCTGGATGGGGTCGAAGTTCTTGTGTGTTGTTGGAGCTGCACCCAACTGGGCAAGTGGAGAGTATTCCATCGCACTCCTGATTTGTGCCTTGTAGATGGTGGACAGGCTTTGGGGAGTCAGGAGGTGAGTTACTCGCCTCAGGATTCCTAGCCTCTGACCTGCTCTTGTAGCCACAGTATTTATATGGCTACTCCAGTTCAGTTTCTGGTCAATGGTAACCCCCAGGCCGTTGATGGTGGCGGATTCAGCGATGGTAATGCCATTGAATGTCAAGGGGAGATGGTTAGATTCTCTCTTGTTGGAGCTGGTCATTGACTGGCACTTGTGTGGCACAAATGTTACTTGCTACATATAAGCCCAACCCTGGATATTGTCCAGGTCTTGCTGCATTTCTACATGGACTGCTTCAGTATCTGAGGAGTCACGAATGGTGCTGAACATTGTGCAATGATCAGTGAACATCCCCACTTCTGACCTTGTGATTGAAGGAAAGTCATTGAAGCAACTGAAGATGGTTGGGCCTAGGACACGACCGTAAGGAACTCCTACAGTGGTGTCCTGGAGCTGAGATCATTGACTTCCAACAGCCACAACCATCTTCCTTTTGTGCTAAGTATGACTCCAATCAGCAGAGAGTTTCCCCCCTGATTCCCATTGACTCAAGTTTTGCTCTGGTTACTTGATGCCATACTCTGTCAAATGCTGCCATGTTAGTGTCAAATTTTTTTGTTTGATAATCTCTCTTGTGAAACACCCTGGGATGTTTTCCTATGTTTAAGGCACTATATAAATGCATGTTGTTGGCTAAATACTAATGATGCCCCAAATAGATTTTACGTTGGTTGTGAGTGGTAATTTGACAAGCCACAAACCAACATATATGTCCAACATAAAACAGAAAATGCTGGAAAAACCCAGCAGGTCTGGTAGCATCTGTGGAGAGAGTTGACAGTTCTGACAAAAAAAGTCCTCTGTTTTCTGTTTTTTATTTTGGATTTCCAGGATTCATAGTATTTCACTCCTGTGCATATGCCTGACAACTGTTTTACTTTTTGTATGTTAGCAGATTACAAAAAGCAAATGAACGAAAATCAGTTAATCGGACAGAAGTGCTATTGTAATTTCTCTTTGCAATCTCTGGTGCCTGTTTTTGCAATAAGTGACTGCAATACTCCATTTTTGTTTTGCAGCAATTGGCTTCAACGTTGAAACAATGACATACAAGAGCCTTAAATTTCAAGTGTGGGATTTAGGTGGACAGACCAGTATACGGTATGAAAATGTTCACATTTTGTGTTACCAACAGCACTACCCTCTGTCTATAAATTAAACCTGATCAAAGATGAGCATTGCTCTGTGACCAGACAGACTATTTACTTGCTAGTAAGTATAGTACCTTCAATTAGGTACTGCATGACTAAGTTCAGAAGTGACGGGACATGCAGCAGAATGGAGAGCCAGCTGGTTACAAAACTGAAAACCGGGTCAGGATTAAAGGTAGTTACTCAAATTGGGAAGTGGTGTTCCACTAGCATCATTGCTAGGACCACTGTTAACAATTTTACTTAAATAATTTGGACTTGACAATCAGAAGCACGTTTTCAGAATTTGCAGATGATGCCAAATTGGGAGGGTGAAGTTAAAACAAAGGAGGACTACGATGATAGAGGAAGACGTTAATAAACTTGCAGAATGGGCGTATGATTGGCATATTCTGTTTGACAAACCTATATTACATAGTTTACAGCAACTATACATTCCTTCAAGGCACAAAAACCCCAAAAGTAAAGGCAGTCAACTGTGGCTAACAAAGGAAGTTGAGGATTGTATAAGATTAAAAGAAAAGGCCTATACTATTGCCAGAAATAGTAGTAAACCTCAGGACTGGGAGGATTTTAGAACACAGCAAAGGAGGACCAAGAAAATGATAAAGGGAGAATAGAATATGAATGTAATCTAGCAAAAAATATAATAACGGACTGTAAAAGCTTCTATAGGTACATAAAAAGGAAACGTTTGGCTAAGATAAATGGGGGTTTGTTACAGACAGAGTCAGGAGAATTTATAATGGGGAATAGAGAAATGGCAAAGAAGCTAAATGATTATAAAAGCAAAATACTGCGGATGCTGGAAATCTGAAATAAAAACAAGAAATGCTGGAATCACTCAGCAGGTCTGGCAGCATCTGTGGAAAGAGAAGCAGAGTTAACGTTTCGGGTCAGTGACCCTTCATCGGAACTGACAAATATTAGAAAAGTCACAGGTTATAAGCAAGTGAGGTGGGGGTGGGGCAAGAGATAACAAAGGAGGTCTAGATTGGACCAGGCCACATAGCTGACCAAAAGGTCACGGAGCAAAGGCAAACAATATGTTAATGGTGTGTTGAAAGACAAAGCATTAGTACAGGTTAGGTGTTAATACACTGAATATTGAACAGCAGCAAGTGCAAACCTGAAAAAAAAAAAGTGGGTAAGCAAACTGAACAAACTAAGATGAAATGAAATAAATGCAAAAAAAAGATTGTAAAAAATGTAAAAAAAGAATGGAGAAAAAATAACTAGAAATGAAAGTAAAATGGGGAGCTGTCATGCTCCTGAAATTATTGAACTCTAATGTTCAGGCTGTAGTGTGCCTAATTGGTAAATGAGATGCTGTTCCTCGAGCTTGCGTTAATGTTCACTGGAACACTGCAGCAATCCCAGGATAGAGATGTGAGCATGAGAGCAGGGGGGAGTGTTGAAATGGCAAGCAACCGGAAGCTCCAGGTCCTGCTTGCGGACTTAGCGGAGATGTTCTGCAAAGCGGTCACCCAGTCTGCGCTTGGTCTCCCCAATGTAAAGGAGACCACACTGTGAGCAGCGAATACAGTATACTACATTGAAAGAAGCACAAGTAAATCGCTGCTTCACCTGAAAGGAGTGTTTGGGGCCTGGGATAGTGAGGAGAGAGGAGGTAAATGGGTAGGTATTACACCTCCTGCGATTGCAGGGGAAGGTGCCCTGGGACGGGGACGAGGTGGTGGGGGTAATGGAGGAGTGGACCAGGGTGTCGCGGAGGGAGCGATTCCTTCGGAATGCTGACGGGGGAAGGGAGGGGAAGATGCGACTGGTAGTGGCATCACGCTGGAGGTCGCGGAAATGGCGGAGGACGATCCTTTGGATATGGAGGCTGGTGGGGTGAAAAGTGAGGACAAGGGGAACCCTATCACGGTTCTGGGAGGGAGGGGAAGGGGTGAGGGTAGAGGTGCGGGGAATGGGTCGGACACGGTTGAGGGCCCTGTCAACCACAGTGGGGGGAAATCCTCGGTTGAGGAAAAAGGAGGTCATATCAGAAGCACCGTCATGGAAGGTAGCATCATCAGAGCAGATGCGTCGGAGATGGAGAAACTGGGAGAATGGAATGGAGTCCTTACAGGAGGTAGGATGTGAAGAAGTGTAGTCGAGGTAGCTGTGGGAGTCGGTGGGCTTATAATGGATATTTGTAGACAACCTATCCCCAGAGATGGAGGCAGAGAAGTCGAGGAAGGGAAGGGAGGTGTCGGAGATGGACCATGTAAAGGTGAGAGAAGGGTGGAAATTGGAAGCAAAGTTGATGAAGTGTTCCAGTTCGGGGCGGGAGCAGGAAACGGCACCGATACAGTCATCAATGTACCGGAAAAAGAGTTGGGGGAGGGGGCCTGAGTAGGACTGGAACAAAGAATGCTCGACATATCCCACAAAAAGACAGGCATAACTAGGACCCATGCGGGTACCCATAGCGACACCTTTTACTTGAAGGAAGTGCATGGAGTTGAAGGAGAAGTTGTTCAATGTGAGAACAAGTTCAGCCAGGCGGAGGAGGGTGGTGGTGGATGGGGACTGGTTGGGCCTCTGTTCCAGGAAGAAGCGGAGAGCCCTCAAACCATCCTGGTGGGGGATGGAGGTGTAGAGCGATTGGACGTCCATAGTGAAGAGGAGGCGGTTGGGACCAGGAAACTGGAAATTGTCAAAATGACGTAGGGCGTCAGAAGAGTCACGGATGTAGGTGGGAAGAGACTGGACCAGCGGAGAAAAGATAGAGTCTAGATAGGAAGAAATAAGTTCAGTGGGGCAGGAGCAGGCTGACACAATGGGTCTGCTGGGACAGTCCCGTTTGTGGATTTTGGGAAGGAGGTAGAAGCGGGCTGTCCGGGGTTGTGGGACTGAGGTTGGAAGCTGTAGAGGGAAGATCTCCAGATGAGATGAGGTCAGTGACAGTCCTTTGGACGGTGGCTTGATGTTTGGTGGTGGGGTCATGGTCCAGAGGGAGGTAGGAAGAAGTGTCCGTGAGTTGGCGTTGAGCTTCTGCAAGGTAGAGGTCGGTACGCCATATGACCTTTGTGTTTGTCTCCACTGAAGGAGATACAAGAAATCTCAGAATTCGAGATCCAAGGGATTGGGGAGAACGATGAATTGAAGGAAATTAGTATTAGTAAGAAGGTTGTATTGGAGAAATTAATGGGGCTGAAGATTGATAAATCCCAGGACCTGATATTCTACATCCCAGAGTGTTGAAAGAGGTAGCTATGGAGATGGTGGATGCATTGGTGATCATCTTCCAAAATTCAATAGATTCTGGAGCGGTTCCTGCAAATTGGAAGGTCACAAATGTGACCCCACTATTTAAGATGGGAGGGAGAGAGAAAACAGGGAATTACAGCCCTGCTCGCCTTCCTTCAGTCGTTGGGTAAATGCTAGAATCTATTCTAAATGGACACTTGGATAACAATCTGGGCATAGTCAACATGGATTTATGAATGAGAAATCATGTTTGACATATAAACATCCATATGAACATACGAATTAGGAGCAGGAGTAGGCCACTTTGCTCCGCCATTCAGTAAGTTCATGGCTGAACTGATTACTCCACATTTTCACCTACCCCAGATAATCTTCCACCCTCCACCCCCCCCACCCCCCATGCTTATAAAGAATCTAACTACCTCTGCCGTAAAAATATTCAAAGACTCTGCTTCAACTGCCTTTTGAGGAAGAGAATTCTAAAGACTTGCGACCCTCAGAGAAAATATTTCTCCTCATCTCGGTCTTAAATGGGCGACCCCTTATTTTTAAACAGTGACCCATAGTTCTAGATTCTCCCACAAGGGGAAACATCCTTTCCACATCCACCCTATCAAGACCCCTCAGGATCTTTTATGTTTCAATCAAATCGCCTCTTGCTCTTTTAAATTTCAATGGATACAAGCCTAGCCTGTCCAATCTTCCCTCATAAGACAGCCCGCCCATTCCAGGTACTAGTCTAGTAAACCACCTCTACTGCCTCCAACATATTTACATCCTTCCTTAAGTAAGGAGACCAGCACTGTACACAGTACTCCAGATGTGGTCTCACCAATGCCCTGTATAGCTGAAGCATAACCTCCCTACTTCTGTATTCAATTCCCCTCGTGATAAACGATAACATTAGTTTTCCTATTTAGGTGCTGTACCTGCATACTAACCTTTTGTGATTCATGCACTAAGACACCCAGATCCCTCTGCATCTCAGAGCTCTGCAATCTCTCACCATTTAGATAATATGCTTTTTTATTCTTCCTGCCAAAGTGGACAATTTCACACTTTCCCACATTATACTCCATTTGCCAGGTCTTTGCCCACTCACTTAACCTATCTATATCCCTTTGTAGCCCCCTTATGTCCTCTTCACAATTTATTTTCTTACCTATCTTTATGTCATCAGCAAATTTAGCAACCCTACCTTCGGTCCCTTCATCTAAGTCATTTATATAAATTGTAAAAAGTTGAGGCACCAGCATAGATCCCTGTGGCACACCACTCGTTGCATCTTGCCAACCAGAAAATGACCCATTTATCCCTACTGTTTCCTGTTAGCTAACCAATCTTCTATCCATGCCAATATGTTACCCCCTACACCATGAGCTTTTATTTTCTGCAATAACCTTTGATGTGGCACCTTATCAAATGCCTTCTGGAAATCTAAGTACAATACATCCACCGGTTCCCCTTTATCCACAGCACATGTAACTCCCTTAAAAAAAACTCCAGTAAATCAGTCAAACATGATTTCCCTTTCACAAAACCATGTTGACTCTGCCTGATTTACCTTGAATTTTTCTAAATGCCCTGCTATAGCATCTTTAATAGCTTTGAACATTTTCCCTAAGACCGCTGTTAAGCTAACTGGCCTGTAGTTTCCTGCTTTCCGTCTCCCTTTTTGAATAAAGGAGTTACATTTGCTGCTTTCCAATCTAATGGAACCTTCCCCGAATCTAGGGAATTTTGGAAAGTTAAAACTAACGCAGCAACTATCTCACTAGCCACTTCTTTTAACCCCCTAGGATGAAGTCCATAGGACCTGGGGACTTGTCAGCCCGCAGCTCCAACAAATTGCTCAGTACTACTTTCCTGGTTGTTTTCTTGAGTTCCTCCCTGAACCTGTATTATAATATAATATAGCCCAGCTTATACACACTACTGAGTCAGCGGCGCTTGAGATGGCTTGGCCATGTGAGCCGCATGGAAGATGGCAGGATCCCCAAAGACACATTGTACAGCGAGCTCGCCACTGGTATCAGACCCACCGGCCGTCCATGTCTCCGCTTTAAAGACGTCTGCAAACGCGACATGAAATCCTGTGACATTGATCACAAGTCGTGGGAGTCAGTTGCCAGCGTTCGCCAGAGCTGGCAGACAGCCATAAAGGCGGGGCTAAGGTGTGGCGAGTCGAAGAGACTTAGCAGTTGGCAGGAAAAAAAGACAGAGGCGCAAGGGGAGAGCCAACTGTGTAACAGCCCGACAATCAAATTTTTCTGCAGCACCTGTGGAAGAGCCTGTCACTCTAGAATTGGCCTTTATAGCCACTCCAGGAACTGCTCCACACACCACTGACCACCTCCAGGCGCTTACCCACTGTCTCTCGAGATAAGGAGGCCAAAGAAGATAATATAAGTGGTATTGATGAACCTGTTGGAGTTTTTTGAGGATGTTACTAACAGAATTGATAAAGGGGAGTAGGTGGACGTGGTATACTTAGATTTTCAAAAGGCCTTTGATAAAGTACCCCACAGGTGGTTGGTTAGCAAAATTAAAGCACATGGGATAGGAGGTAATATACTGGCATGGATTAAGGATTGGTTAACAGGCAGAAAACAGAGTAGGAATAAGCTGGTCATTCTTGCGTTGGCAGGCTGTGACTGGTGGGGTACTGCAGGGGTCAGTGCTTAGGCCCCAGCTGTTCACAATATATATCAGTGATTTGAATGTGGGGACCAAATGTAATATTTCCAAGTTCGCGGATGACACAAAACTAGGTGGGAATGTGTGTTGTGAGGAAGATGCAAAGCGGCTTCATGGGGATTTGTACAGACTTGGTGAGTGGGCAAGAACGTGGCAGATGGAATATAATGTGGAAAACTGTGAGGCTGTCCACTTTGGTAGGAGGAATAGATGTGCACAGTATTTCTTAAATGGTAAAAGATTAGAAAGTGTAGATGTACAAAGGGACCTGGGTGTCCTTGTCAATAAGTCACTGAAAGCTAACGTGCAGGTGCAGCAAGCAATTAGGAAGGCTATTGGTATGTTAGCCTTTATTGCAAGAGGATTTGACTACAGGAGTAGTGAAGTCTTGCTTCAATTGTATAGAACCTTGGTTAGACCGCACCTGGAGTACTGTGTGCAGTTTTGGTCCCCTTATCTTAAGGATATTATTGCCATAGAGGGAGTGCGATGAAGGTTCACCAGACTTGTTCCCGGGATGGCGGGACTGTCTTATCTAGAGAGATTGGGGAAACTGGGCCTTTATTCTCTAGAGTTTCGAAGAATGAGAGGTGATCTCATTGAAACCTACAAAATACTTAAAGGGATAGACAGGGTAGATGCAGGTAAGATGTTTAGCTTGGTTGGGGGAGTCTAGATAGACCCAGGGGACACGGTCTCCGAATAAGGGGCAGGCCATTTAAGACTGAGATGTGGAGGAACCTATTTGCTCAGAGGGTGGTGAATCTGTGGCATTCTCTACCCAGAGGACTGTGGAAGCTCAATCATTGAGCATGCTCAAGATAGAAATCGATAGATTTCTGGATGCTAATGACATTGAGGGATATGGAGATAGTGGGGGGAAAATGCCGTAGAGGTAGATGGTCAGCCATGGTCTATTTGAATGGTGGAGCAGGCTTGACGGGCCGAATGGCCTGCACCTGTTCCTATTTCCTCTGATCCCATAAATGAACTTCAATATAGATAAGAGTGAGGTAATGCGTTTTGGTAGGAAGAATGAGAAATGTTACAGCCAGGTGAGAAAGGTGTATAGGGGTCTTTCTCAGCCTTCACCTGGTCTTATTGTAACATGATTTAATTTTTAAACGCAGTGTTTTGAGCTCCCCCTTTTGATGAGTCTTTGTTCACTACTTTGCAATTATAAGGCAAAGAAATGAACACAACCAGGTTTTCTGGGGTTTAAAGAAGAAAAGTGAAATTTATTAAAACTTAAATTCTAATTCGGTTAACGCCTACAGATACGCACCGTGCCCCATGCCAGCATGCATACGTGATACACGCATGCAAATAGAGACAGAAAAGAGCATAGAAAAAAGAAAGTAAAGAGGTTTGAGGCAATATCAGAAGAGTTTGTTACTGTGCTTTGAGCACACTGTAGTTCTTTTGTGGTAATTCTTGCTTTTCATTGGGGCCTGGTATTCTTTTTAAACCTTGTTCACTCTAGGAGACTTTTCTCTTGGGGTTCATGTGTCTTCAGTCCCTTGAGAAAAAGATGGGGGCAGACAGGAGCGAGGTCTTTTCAGTCCAGGAGCAAACAGCGTTGAGTTCAAATTCTGTGGCAAGTTCAAATTCAAAAAACTCCAACAGCCAGTTAGTCATGTGACTAAACTGGTCTGACTATGTCTTTGTGTATTCAGCCATCTTAGCAGTTAACCTGGAATGGGTGGCGCAGTGGTTAGCACTGCAGCCTCACAGCTCCAGCGACCCGGGTTCAACTCTGGGAACTGCCTGTGTGGAGTTTGCAAGTTCTCCCTGTGTCTGCGTGGGTTTTCTCCGGGTGCTCCAGTTTCCTCCCACAAGCCAAAAGACTTGCAGGTTGGTAGGTAAATTGGCCATTATAAATTGCCCCTAGTATAGGTAGGTGGTAGGGAAATATAGGGACAGGTGGGGATGTGGTAGGAATATGGGATTAGTGTAGGATTAGTATAAAAGGGTGGTTGATGGTTGGCACAGACTCGGTGGGCTGAAGGGCCTGTTTCAGTGCTGTATCTCTCTCTAAACTAGCCTCTCCATCTTCAGTGTCTGATAATCAAAAGTCCATTGTGGATTAAATTGGAGCATGGAGTGGCCCCTTTGTCCTTTCCAAGTACTGTCTCTTACTATGCGAAAATGTTTTTCCATTCAAGGGTCTCGTGGGGTTTTTTCAAAAACAAGTTCTTTACTCCCGTAACAGTTTTTAAAAAAAAATCAATGTTCAGGTGGTGAAACTAATGTCTCATTTTTGGCAGGGGCCTGCATGACACCAAGCACTCTGTGGAAAATGTGTCTAAATGGGATAGAGGAACAGAGGGATCCAGTGGTACAGATACACCAATTACTGAAAATAGCGACTGATAATTAGGCCATTTAAAATAAAGCCAAGCACTTAATTTCATTTCTAGACAGGTAGAACTGAAAAGCAGAGCAGTTGGTTAGACCACACTAGCAGTACTATGAACAGTTCTGATCTCCATTATTATATAAAGGATACAGAGGCAGTGGAGAAGATGGGGGTGGGGGGGGGGGAGGGGAAATTACTAGATGATCCCAGAACTGAGAGGTTCTAACTGTCAGGAAAGATTGAACAGGCTGGGGCTCTTCTCTCCAGAAAAGAGAGGAATGATGAGGTAGATGTGGAGAAGATCATTCCAGTGTGGGAATGACCAGAAGTAGGGGCCATAAATATGTTGCTAATCAATCCAATGGGGAAATCAGAAGAAGCTGCACCCAGACAGTGGTGAGAATGTGGAACTTGCTACCCCATTGAGTATTTGTGGCAAATAGCATAGAGGCATTTAAAGAGAAGCTCGATAGGCACATGAGGGCCTAAAGAATAGAAGGATGTGTTGATCGAGTGAGATGAAGGGTGGCAGGAGGTTCATGTTGGGCCAAATGGCCTGTTTCTGTAATGTAAATACTATGTAAAATGCAATCACCAGATTAGCGGGGTAAATGGACTATGTGACTTGTTAGTCCTATCACACTGTGCGAAGCCTCCCCTGTAAGGGAGCGTGTATGTGTTTTTGAGTCTGTTTCTCACAAAGCATGAACCAGATCAGGAAATTTTGCCATTTAGGCAATTGCAGATCTGAAAATTGTAGTGCATCCCTTCAACAGGCAACTAGTTCTAGAGATCTGAGTGTTCGGCTTCAGTACATGATCCAATAAGCTGCTTGCCCAGTGGTCGGGATGCTTGCTTAACATCTCTGGCTACTTGTCAGTTTCAGACATCTCTAAGAAGATTCCAGGCACCATTGTAAATCTCACGAGCTCAGAAATAGAAAATCTCTCGACAAAATATGTGCTGTTGGGTGTGAGTAAAACTTGCTTGATAGTGCACCTCGTACAGTCAATATCTGTTATTCTCTGTCAAGTGTACTTAAACAAAAATCCTGTGAAATGTGGAACATAATGAGAGCTTTTTTTGTGAGGGGACAGAAAAATGGGTATACTTCCAATTGGGGCAAAAATGTCTCTGGTTATTCAAGAAACCTTCGCTCTAAACTTTGTGTACTATGTTAGAACACGTGAGAGTAAATATTTGCCATTTTGGGTCAAGATCCCAGAGTTCAGTACATGTTTAATTCTGAGTATCGTTAGTACTGGATATGTACGCACCTACATATTAAAATCAGTATATTCTGTTCCCTGTCAGCATTCCCAGTGAAGATTTCCATTTTAATTATTTCCACACCGGTGGGCCGAAGGGCCTGTTTCTATGATGTACAACTCTGATGCCCTGTTGTATGTGTCAAGCCTGTGACACCTGTAGGTGGTGCTCTAATGGAGTTTCTCCATGTATAGAGCTCAGTGCTTTGTCACTTTTTCAGTCACACAAGCCTCTGACTCCACAAGTTCCCTTTGTAAAGCCTGGTTTGAATCTGCTTGCAATTCTACACTCAGGCCACCAAGTGGCTCCTCACCTTTTGCTGAATGAGTTTTTAGGCATAATGAAAATACTGAGTTTTTAAAATTAAGTTGCATGTTTAACTTGTCTCCAATAAGATTCTCCACCCAACAATAATTTCTCAGGAAATGGAGATTCCTCTTTCAACCACCCTCACTGCCCCCCCCACCCCCCCCCCCCCCCCCGACCTTTCTCCACACTCACTTTGCTATTCCTTTCTCCCTCACTGCTTCCTCTTCCTTTTCAGTCTTAACAATATTTATCCCTCAAACAACATCTATAAAACAGATCATTTGGTTATCGCTTTGCTGTTTGTGGGATCCTGTGCAATTTGGCTAATGTGTTTCTTGCATTATAACAGTAGGTGCGCTTCAAAAGTTCTTCATTGGCTTTAAAGCACTTTGGGATGTCCTGAGGTTGTGAAAGGTGCTATATAAATACAAGTTTGTTTTTTCTTTTCTATTTTTTTTTCCTATCTCACTCGTGTTCTTTTGGTCACGCTCCTTTTTACCCTGTTTCTCCTTTCACCACCTTGTCTCCTAGGTGCAGTGTTTATTATATTTGCATATTCTATGAATGCAAGCAATTCATTCAGACCTGCACAGTAATAGAACTCCATTGTATTAGAAAACTGATATTTCACTTCAGTATGTTTGTAAATTATTTCTTTCAGGCCTTACTGGCGTTGTTATTACTCCAACACTGATGCAGTCATCTATGTAGTAGACAGTTGTGACAAAGACAGAATGGGAATCTCAAAGTCAGAGCTTGTTGCCATGTTGGAGGTAAGGGGAAAAAATGTTCTGAAGACTCATATCTCTAAATTATTTCATGGTTAGTGAATGGTAATTATCCACTGTAAAAGATGAATTTGTAGAAGTAGCATGGATGAACATATGTTACTGGAGGGCACAGGTGCAGTGTCACCAGTGAAGAAAATTATAATGGTCAAAAAACAATGCAAGTCCATTGACATCTATAATGGGAAGAAGTTAATGTTACTGATGGGTTATGTCAGGCTTTTGCAGATACTGACTGACCAGCTTGTGTATTTTCAGCATGGTGATCACAAGAATGTGAACCTAAGGCCAGTCCCTCCTCAGCTTGGCATAATTGCCATCATAACTATGGAGGGAGTGCTGAATAATTCTTAGGTTCAGCATTTTGAGATATTCTAACATGCTGTATAAATGCAAGCATTATATCCTTAACATGATGTGTTTACCAAGGAGCTTTGGGGTCCTTCGATAATTGTGAGATTAATTCTTGCTATCAGTTATATCTTCAGCTACACTTTAAAAGTTTTTTTTAAAAATGGTATTCAACTTCTGCAGAATTTAAACAGTGTGTTCATTTATTGAGCATACCTGTCCTTCAAATGAACCCAGATAGGTTTTGCATTATGTAAAGCACTACATATATTAAAATAACATCTGCATTGACCTGTGCTAAAAAGACTCCTTGCCCTCCATTTGGGACTGTTAATATCAAACCCACTGTAAAAACTATAGAAAATATTTCACCTGTGGGCAATGTGATGGCAGATTACCATTCATAACTGCAATAGACCTCAATATGTAAAGTTATTTTTTTAACCACACTTCAGAATTGCAATAGGGAAAGGAAAGCACTTGAATGATGTGCAGAAAGAGGCTATTCAGCCCATCGCATCCGTGCCAGCCCTTTGGTAGAGCTATTGAAACTTTCTCATTCTCCATAGGCCTGCATTTGTTCCCTTTCAAGTAATTATTTAATTCCCTTTTGAAAGTTACTATTGAAACTGCTTCTGCCGCCCATTCAAGCAGCACATTCCAGATCCAAAAAATTCTACTCTTCCTTTAGGATGGATGTAAAGGCCTTAAGAGGGTGCCATTAAGTAGAATGGTACCAGAGCTGAGGAACGTCAGTTATGTGGAGAAGCTGGGATGTCCTCCTTGGAGCAGAGAAAGTGCTCAAAGGCCTTTTACATCCTTCCTAAAGAGAGACGAGGATATTTCTCAACAAACTGACAAGTGGCTAGCTCTACCAAAGAGTTATGATGGGCACTGTGGGACAAATGGCTCTTCCTGTGCTATATCTTTTTTCATTCTATCTCCCCTCTGAGTAATTTCCTGAGGGATAATTGCTGTTAATGAGGGAAGTTTGCTGAAATTTTCAATCACCAGACAATGTCTAAAATTTATTTCCCAATCATAATTAACATGGGGACTTGACAGTTACTTTTTGTGAGCTTAAAGGGACAGGCCTTGCCAAGTGTAGCTCTGCTGTAGAAGCAGAATAAGATGTTATTTAGTGTAGTATTCCAATCATAATAGTGCTGTGGATCAGTGAGGGTTGCCACATAAGATTCACTAGTCTTTAAACACTGATACTTGGATTGGCGCCTATAGGCGTGTTGAAAGTGGTGGATTTTGAGGAAGGAGAGATGGAGAAAACTTGAGGGGAACTCCAGAGTGGTGCCCCGATGGCTGAAGACACCAATAAGTGAAAGGGGTGCAAGAATTGGAGGAATGCAGAGTTCTCAGAGGGCGAGAGGAGGTCGCAAAGATGGGGAGGGGTGAGGTTACAGAAGGATTTGAAAGCAAGGATGAGAATTTTAAATTTAAGGCATGTGGGGACTTTATCAAACTGTCCACTCCTGGATCACTGGCCAGTGGCTCCTGTTTGAACAGAACTACTGAGGGTAGGACTGGGCTTAACTGAGACACTACGTGAAAATTAGCCACTCAAGTGAGGTGTTGCTCTGGAACCACATCTCCGATGAGTTTACATCTGAAGGAAAAGGGGGAAAGTCACGCGCCAGAAGGTTTAAGTCATTGTAATCTAATCTTCTGTTGAAGGTCCAAAACCCTTAGTTTGAGGAACTGCTTTCTGTAACTCTGACTTTGTCCTATTTATAGCAGATTGTTCACGTTTGGAGTGTTTCTTCATGTTTTATTTGGGTGTAAACATTCGTTGAGTTGTGAGCTCACTGGCCAAAGTGCAAATAGAATTCTGCCAGTTGTGGGTTTTTTTGCCAGGTCCACTCAAAATAAGCCAGCAAGATAAACATTTGTTACTGTAGATTGATTTAAAGAAAAGTAATTTATACACTTTCCTACCAATATCCCCCTATTCATAATTAACAACTTGGATTTATATAGCGTCCTCAACACGGTAAAACATCCCAAGGCCCTTATTAATTGGCTGAACAGTCTCATACTGGAGTTACACTCCTGAGTTTGTTGCTTGTACTGTGCTGTTTTGTGCATCACGCCAAAGCATTAGGTGCACTATAACCAGCTTTTTTTCTGATCTCAGAAGTGAAGTTTGTGTGTCAAGGCATAAGAAATAGGAGCAGGAGTGGGCCATTTGGCCCCTCGTCTGCTCTACATTGAATAAGATCATGGCTGATCTGATAATGGCTTTAATTCCACTTTCTTGCCTGCCCCCATAACCCTTGACTCCCTTGTAGATCAAAAATCTGTCTAACTCAACTTTGCATATTTTCAATGGCCCTGTCTCCACTGCTGTCTGGGGATGGAGAATTCCAAAGATTAACAGCTGAGAGAAGAAATTCCTCCTCTTCTCCATCTTAAATGGGAGACCCCTTTAATTTATAACTGTGCCCCCTAGTTATAGATTCCCCACAAAGGGAAATATCCTCTCAGCATCTACCCTGTCAAGCCCCCTCCGAATCTTGCGTTTCAATAAGATTATCTCTCATTCTTCTGAACTCCAATGCGTATAAGCCCAACCTGCTCAACCTTTCCTCATAAGACAATCTCCTCATCCCAGGAATCAGCCTATTTCCAATGCAAATAAATCCCTCAAGTAAGGAGTCCAAAACTGTACACCGTACTCTAGGTGCAGTCTCTCCAGTGCCTTGTGCAGTTGCAGCAAGACTTCCTTACTTTTATACTCCATCACTCATGCAATAAATGCCAGCATTCCATTTGTCTTCCTGATACTTGCTAACTTCTTGTGATTCATGTACAAGGACATCCAGAACCCTCTGAACTGCAGCGTTCTGCAGTCTCTCTCCATACAAATAATCTGCTTTTCTGTTCTTGCTGCTACAGTGGACAACCTAACATTTTCCCACATAATACTCCATTTGCCAAATTTTTGCCCACTCACTTAACCTATCTATATTTCTTTGCAGACATTTTTCGTCCTCAACTTGTTATCCTACCTATCTTTATCGTCAGCAAATTTGGCTACAATACACTTGGTCCCTTCATCCAAGTCATTAATATAGATTGTAAATAGTTGAGGCCCCAGCACCGATCCCTGTGGCACTCCACTAGTTATAGTTTGCCTGCCTGAAAATGCCCCATTTATCCCAACACTAGTTAGTAGCTGGTGGAATGAATATGACAGCTGGTGGAATTTAAAAGATAATCTGGAATTGAAAGCTATTCTCAGTAATGATGCTAAGAAACGATCATCGATTGTCGTAAAAACCTATTTGGTTCATTACTGTTCTTTTAGGGAAGGAAATTTACTGTCCTAACCTGGTCTGGCCTACATATGACTCCAGACCCACAACATTGGTTGACTCTTAACTGCCCTCTGAATTGGCATAGCTAGCCACTCAAGTGTCAAGGGCAATTGGGGATGGGTAACAAATGCCTTGCTAGTGACTCCCACATCCCATGAAAGCATTTTTTTAAAAAGCCAATCCTCTACCCATGTTGATATATTACCCCCGATGCTCTGAGCTCTTGTGTGGCACCTTATCAAATGCCTTTTGGAAATCCAAATACACTACATCTGTTGGTTCCCCTTTATCTATCCAGCTTGTTACATCCTCAAAGAACTCTAATAAATTTGTCAAACACTATTTCCCTTTCATAAAATCATGTTGACTGCATGATTGCATTATGATTTTCTAAATGTCCTGCTCTGCTTCCTTTAATAATAGATTCTGGCATTTTCCCAATGACGTATTAGGCTAACTGGCCTATAGTTTCCTGCTTTCTGTCTTCCCTCCTTTCTTGAATAGAGGTGTGGTTTTCCAATCCGCTGGGACCTTTCCAGAACCTAGAGAATTTTGGAAGATTACAACCAATGTATCCGTATCTCTGCAGCCACTTTTAAGACCCTAGGGTGCAGGCTATCAGATCCAGGGGACTTGACAGCCTTTAGTCCCATTAGTTTTCTTAGTACTTTTTCTCTTTCCTTCCTCCCTTTTGCCTCCTGAATTTCTGCTATTCTATTGTGAAGACAGATACAAAATATTTGTTCAAAGTCGCTGCCATTTCCTTGTTTCCTATTATTAATTCCCCAATCTCATCCTCTAAGGGATCAACACTTACTTAAACTACTCTCTTCCTTTTTATATGTTTGTAGAATATTTTATTGTCTTTTTATATCTCTTGCTAGTTTATTCTCTTACTCTAATTTCTCTTTTTTTTGTAGTTCTCTGCTGGTTTCTGAAACTTTCCCAACCTTCTCGCCTACCACTAATCTTTGCAGCATTGTACATCTTTTTTTCTTTCAATTTGATACCATCCTTAACTTCCTTAATGAGCCACAGATGGTGGATCCTTCTCAGTTTTTCTTTCTCAGTGGAATGTATCTTAGTTGAGAGTTATGAAATATCTCCTTAAATGTCTGCCACTGCTTCTCTATCGTCATGCCTTTTAGTTTATTTTCCCAGTCCACTTTAGTCAATTTTGTCTTCAGATGGCGGCACAGTGGCGCAGTGGTTAGCACCGCAGCCTCACAGCTCCAGCGACCCGGGTTCAATTCTGGGTACTGCCTGTGTGGAGTTTGCAAGTTCTCCCTGTGTCTGCGTGGGTTTTCTCCGGGTGCTCCGGTTTCCTCCCACGTGCCAAAGACTTGCAGGTTGATAGGTAAATTGGCAATTAGCAATTGCCCCTAATATAGGTAGGTGGTAGGGAAATATAGGGACAGGTGGGGATGTGGTAGGAATATGGAATTGGTGTAGGATTAGTATAAATGGGTGGTTGATGGTCAGCACAGACTCGGTGGGCCGAAGGGCCTGTTTCAGTGCTGTATTTCTAAACTAAAAACTAAACAAAAAAACCTTTGTAATTGCCTTTTATTTAAGTTTAAGACACTAGTTTCAGACCCAAACTTCTCACCCTCAAACTGAATGTGAAATTCATCATGCCTTGCCTAGAGTAGCCTTTACTATGAGGTCATTTATTAATCCTGTCTCATTACACATTACCAGGTCTAAAATGGCCTGTTCCTGGGTTGGTTCCAGTATGTGGTGTTCTACGAAACTGTCCCAAATACGCTCTATGAACTCCTCATCCAGGCTACCTTTGCCAAGTTGATTAGTATAATTAGTCCAGTCTGCCATGAGTGACTTGTCAAAGGCTTTACTGAAGTCCAAATAGACAATATCCACTGCCCTTCCTTCATCAATCATCTTCGTCACTTCCTCAAAAAACTCAATCAAGTTAGTGAGCCACGACCTCCCCTTCACAAAACCATGCTGCCTCTCGCTAATAAGGTCGTTTGTTTCCAAATGGGATTAATCCTGTCCCGAAGAATCCTCTCTAATAATTTCCCTACCACTGACATAAATCTCACTGGCCTATAATTTCCTGGATTATCCTTGCTACCCTTCTTAAATAAAGGAACAACATTGGCTATTCTCCAGTCCTCTGGGACCTCATCTGTAGCCAATGAGGATGCAAAGATTTCTGTCAAGGCCCCAGCAATTTCTTCCCTTGCCTCCCTCAGTATTCTGGGGTAGATCCCATCAGGCCCTGGGGACTTATCTACCTTGATGTTTTGCAAGATGCCCAACACCACCTCCTTTTTGATAACATGACCGAGACTATCTACACTCCCTTCCCTAGACTCTTCATCCACCAAGTCCTTCTGTTTGGTGAATACTGATGCAAAGTGCTCATTTAGTACCTTGCCCATTTCCTCTGGCTCCACACATAGATTCCCTCCTCTGTCCTTGAGTGGGCCAACCCTTTCCCTGGCTACCCTCTTGCTATTTATATACATATAAAAAGCCTTGGGGTTTTTCTTAATCCTGTTTGCCAATGACCTTTCATGACCCCTTTTAGCCCTCCTGACTCCTTGCTTATGTTCCTTCCTGATGTCTTTATATTCCTCAAGGGCTTCGTCTGTTCCCAGCCTTCCAGCCTTTGCGAATGCTTCCTTTTTTCTTTTTGACTAGGCTCACAATATCCCGTGTTATCCAAGGTTCCCGAAACTTGCCAAACTTATCCTTCTTCCTCACGGGAACATGCTGGTCCTGGATTCTAATGAACTGACGTTTGAAAGACTCCCGCATGTCAGATGTTGATTTACCCTCAAACAGATTACAACCCTAGAGGTCCTGTCTTTTAACTTTCTACCTAACTCTCTAAACTCCCCCTGCAGGACCTCGTCACTCTTCCTGCCTATGTCGTTGGTACCGATGTGTACCACAACCTCTGGCTTTTCACCCTCCCCTTTCAGAATGCCCCCTGTCCGTTCAGAGACATCCTTGACCCTGGCACCAGGGAGGCAACATACCATCCTGGAGTCTCTTTCACGTCCACAGAAGCACCTATCTGTGCCCCTGACTATAGAGTCCCCGATAACTATTGCTCTTCTGCGCTTTGTCCCTCCCTGCTGAACAACAGTGCCAGCCGTGGTGCCAATGCTCTGTCTGCTGCTGTTGTTTTCCCCTGATAGGCCATCCCCCCCAACAGTATCCAAAATGGTATACTTGTTGGAGACGGGGATATCCACAGGGGATTCCTGCACTGACTGCCTGCCCCGTCTAGCGGTCACCCATCTATCTGCCTGCACCTTGGGTGTAACCACTTCTCTAAAACTCCTGTCTATGACACTTTCTGCCACCTGCATGCTCCTAAGTGCATCCAGTTGCCGCTCCAACCGATCCATGTGGTCTGTGAGGAGCTGCAACTGGGTACACTTCCTGCAGATGTAGTCGTCCGGACCGCTGGAAGCGTCACGGACCTCCCACATCTCACAGGTGAAGCACTTCACCCCTCTGACTGACATTTCTAGCACTAATTAATAAATTAATTTAAAATAAATAAATACTTATTAAATCCTTACTAAATTATGTTACAATTAACTATATGGTCCCTAGTGCTAGATTTCTACTATAAATATTAAATGCTAACTAAATACAGTAATCTCCTCCCTCTGGTTTAGTTACTCTACTTATTAATTAGTTAATTAGGGTTTTAATCAATTTTTATCAATGTTTTATTTTAAAATTCAGTACAAATTCCCTACCAGCCAATCAGGTCTCAGATTTCCTGTGACGTCACTTTTTTTCAGTTTTTTTTTAACCAGGTCTGGAACTCCGCCCTCCGAGTCTTCGGCATCCAACGGCACAGCTCCCTCTTAGTACTGGTGCCAGTACCCTATGAATAAAAACCCATTTCTCCCACACCAATCTTTGAACCATGCATTCTATTCCCTGATCTTATTTACCCTATGCCAATTTGCTTGTGGCTCAGGCAATAACCCAGAGATTATTGCCTTTGCGGTTCTACTTTTTAATATAGCCCCTAGCTGCTCATATTCCTTCATCAGAACCTCTATCTTAGTCCTACCTATGTTGTTGGTACCCACATGAACTGCAACAACTGGATCCTTCCCCTCCTGCTCCCAAGTTGTTCTCCAGCCCCGAGAAGATGTCCTTTAACCCTGGCAGGCAGCACAGCCTTCAGGACTCACCTTCTCGGCTGTAGAGAACAGTATTTATCCTCCTAACTATATACCTACCACTACAACAACATTCATTTTTACTCCCTCTACTAGAATGGCCCCCTGCACCATGGTGCTGTGGTCAGTTTGCTCACTCTCCCTGCAGTCCCTGCTCTCATCCACACAAGCTGCATGAACCTTGAACCTGTTGGACAAGTGCAAGGGATGAGGCTCCTCCGTTGCTACCCTCTGGGGCCTGCCTCACTCGCAGTTCGGGTTGGCTGTGGTCGGGTTTTAATTTTATACCAGAGCTAGGCTTTAGTGTGGACTGGGAAGCCAGCATAGCTACTGAAATCACTTTGAATGATACATTGTGGTTCCTTTTTTTTTCTTGTAAATAAGGATCAATTTGAGAGGCAAAGTTTGGGCCTCACTTTATAAATACTAAAGTGTGAAATGTCACATAGTCGAAGCATCAGACGTTTTCTGGCCTTCCACAAACGTGTACCAGGCAGGAAACTTTTAATTGTAACTTTTTATAACTCCAAAAACAGAGCTGTGGCTAGGTGGAAAGTGCCCATCTCTGACTAAGAAGGTTGTGGATTCAAGTCCCATTTGAGACTTGAGCACAGAATCCAAGTTGACTCTGTGTGCCAGTACTGAGGGAGTGCTGCATTGTCAGAGGTGCTGTTTTTCTGATGAGATGTTAAACCGAAGCCCCATCTGTCATCCTTCGGTGGATGTAAAATATCCAATGTTACTATTCAGAGAAGAGTAGGGAGTTCTCCCCTACTGTCCTGGCCAATATTTATCTCTCAACCAGCATCACCAAAACAGATTATCTGGTCATTAACACATTGCTGTTTGTGGGAGCTTGCTATGTACAAATTGGCTGGCCCACTTCCTATATTATGACGGTAACTACACTTTTTTTTTTAAAAAAGTACTTGGCAGTGGCCTTAAAATGCTTTGGAATGTCCTGAAGTCTTAAAGACTGTATGAATTGTAGGTACATCTTTGGCAAACAGTCCCACTTAAGAAATTCCTAACCCTATTTAATGCTTTAAGAATCTTTTGCTCTTCTAAAGATTGGTCAGAGTTTTTTTTGAATACACCAATTTATTATTCAATGTATTTCAGACTGGTGTTTAATGATTCTTTTAAGCAATTCCTTGAACTTGAAGTCTACTCAGAAATTGGGGTTTCTTTATCTGCCGCTCTTTAACCTCACCCTGACTAATTGCTATCTTGTTTTCATCTGCGTTCCACCAACATCCTGTTGAGTTAATCTAATCGACTAAATTCAAAATTCTGGAGGTCAGATATGATTTTTGGAGCTTTTTTAAAATGATGTGATCTGTTGAATCTGGCAACACAAGCTTTAGAATCAGAATCTCAGATAATTCATGGGTCTGACAGTTCAACTGAACCATGGTCTTGCACCAAAGAGACCTGTCCCCAAGGGTTAACACTTTTTTTTTCCTTTCTTCTCTCTTTGCACTCTCCTCTCTCTGCCCACAGTACCCCCTCCCCCCACCCCCAACACTTTCTTGTGTGGGTTCTTTAGCAGGAGTGTCTTTGGGTTATAGAACTATTAGGAATGCATTGTTCTCTTCAAGCAATCTGCAGGATTGGAAGCACCGGTCCTGGTTTGATGAATAGCTGTCATCAATAACACTGGGAAGGATCAGTATTCCCTGAACATGGTCAGGACTAACTTGGCCTTGTTTCGGAATCTCCGCACTGAAATAGCTTTTTTTTTTCGAGTCTGCTATGTTTCCCTCTGCATGAAATCTGACTTTTTTAGTTTCTACCCACAGCCATTATACGAGGTAGTTGATTAAAGGTGATCTGTTTGCTTGCAGGAGGAGGAGCTGAAGAAGGCTGTTCTAGTTGTTTTTGCAAATAAGCAGGATATGGATCAGGCTATGACTCCCACAGAAGTCGCCAATGCACTTGGTTTGCCAGCTATGAAGGATCGAAAGTGGCAGATATTCAAGACCTCTGCAACCAAAGGCTTTGGACTTGACGAGGCAATGGATTGGTAATTGAATTGATCCAGCAATACACAGGGAAACCTTTCAGTGACACTTGCTCAGTGGGTAGCACTCGTGGCTCTTGAGTCAGAAGGTCATGGGTTCAAGCTGCACTGCAGGATTTGAGCTCATAATACTGGCTGGCGCACCCAGTGTCAATACTGAGGGAGAGCTGCAGTGTCGGAGGTGCCGCCTTTCAGATGAAATGTTAAACCTAGGCTTCGCTTACCTGTCAGGTAGATGTAAAAGATTTTGTAGCATTATGTGCAGAACGTCTGTCACTTCTGGTCTCTTGGCCAATATTTATCCTCAATAATAAATAAAACTCTGTTTAGACCCCATTAGAGTACTACGTTCAGTTCAACTGGGTCAAAATCTTGGAACTCCCTACCAAACAGCACAGCGGAACGCCTTCACTGCATGAACTGCAGGGGTTCGAGAAGGCAGTCCAGTACTGCCACCTCAAGGGTCTTTTGGGATGGACAATAAATACCAGCTTTGCCAGCGAAGCCTGTATTCCAAAAATGATTTTTTTTCATGTAGTGATATGGTTGTCTGTCTTCCCCAGCAGCTTATGGCTTACGGAAGTTTTGTGCTGGCTTTTAAGTTAACAGTATAGAGACACAAGTGAATTTCCTCATTTATTGGTTCTGTCCTTTTTTAATATTTGCATCATAAATTCCCATGTCCATATTTTTGATAGAGACGATGTAAACATGTCATTGCACCCTTCTGCCAGCGGTAGGACTACAGTCATCCTCCCCAAGCGGGAGTTGCATTACAGCATGACAAGTTTACATACGCAGTTTCCATTATAGATGTGGATGTGGGAAGTTACAAATGGGAGAATGATTGATTGCAGGAAGTGTGTGGAGATATAAGATTTCTAATAGATTAAATTGGCACTTTTCTTTCTCTTTCAGGTTGGTTGAAGCCTTGAAGTGTAGACAGTGAAAGCAATTGGTTGGTTCATTTTTTTATCTGCTTTGAGAGACTGCGATGCGACAGCCACAGCTAAGATTCCCGCCATCCCAGAGGTCTTAGAATATATATTGTACAATAATCACTTATTCCAGTGTTCTCCATTTACTCCTGTTGTGTTTTTTTGCATTCACTTGTATTTATGTGGGATTTCTTTGCAATGGATTAACTGAACTGTTTGGCCTCTTAACAGAAAGGGTTGAGGTTTATTGCATCAGGAAAGGGAAGTTGTCTTTTAGTTGTTTCCATTAACTTTGATTTATGGAACACTAATAAAATATTCCTTTCTTCAAGTGGAGGTGTGTTCTTGGACATGAATTTATGCTTTTGGTTGAGGAAAGCTTTCAAGGTTTATGAGCTTAGTTTACTCAATCTAGCTTAAACTTCAAAATAAAAGTGGGTGTGTATGATTCTTTTCTTGGTCTTTGTATTTAAACTTTTATGAGTGGTCAGTTTAACATGGGACAAGAAATTCTTAAATATTTTTTCAAAAAAAAAGTGGTTTCTGAATTCATTCTGTAAATGTTTTGTCATGATATAAAACCGTTGACTTGCCAGTTATCCTGTTCAGTGACTTGTGTTAAAGTTTGGGAATTTGAATTCTGGGAGGTCTGCCCCACCACCACCACCAAAATACCCCATTATTTGCTTAACAAAAATAAACAACTTGTAGAGATGAAACTGTTCTGCCATGATTTTACCATTTGTCACTATACATACCATACGTACATCACTGCACTTGTCTCTGGTTGCAACTTTCAGCAGTAAAACAAGTGAAGGCTTTTTAAGGGTGGTGGGGTGGTGGCAGCATCATCTTTTAGGTTCTTCTGTGAGAAGTTACTATTTATAGAAACTTCAATCTCGTTCCTAGGTATGGGACAAGGACTGAAGGGCCCTGAGAGTTATCACATTGATAGAGGTGACTAAGGTAGTGGACAGGGGAGTGTCTATGGATGTTATTTATATGGACTTCCAGAAGGCATTTGATAAAGTCCCGCATAAGAGACTTAACTAAGGTAGATGCCCATGGAGTTGAGGGCAAATTATTGACATGATTAGGAAGTTGGTTGAGTGGTAGGCGACAGAGAGTGGGGATAATAGGTAAGTACTGCGATTGGCAGGATGTAACTAGTGGTGTCCCACAGGGATCTGTGTTGGGGTCTCAATTATTGACATTATTCAGTAACGACTTGTATGATGGCATAGTAATATATCCAAATTTGCTGATACAAAATTAGGCGGCCTTGTAGACAGTCTAGATAGCATAATATTACAAAGAGATATTGACAGATTAGGTGAGTAGGCAAAACTGTGGCAGATGGATTTGAATGCGGGCAAGTGTGAGTTTATCCATTTTGGACCAAAAAAGGATAGAGCAGGGTACTTTCTAAATGGGAAGAGGTTAAGTACCGTGGCTGTCCAAAGAGACTTGGGGGTTCAGGTGCATAGATCTTCAAAATGCCACAAGCAAGTGCAGAAAATAATCAAAAAGGCTAATGGAATGCTAGCCTTTATATCCAGAGGATTTGAGTATAAAGACAGAGGTTATGCTGCAGCTGTACAAAACCCTGGTTAGACCCCACTTGGAGTACTGTGAGCAGTTCTGGGCACCACACCTTAGGAAGGATATATTGGCCTTGGAGGGAGTGCAATGTAGATTTAAAAGAATGATACCTGGACTACAGGGGTTAAGTTATGAGGAGAGATTACACAAATTAGGCCTGTTTTCGCTAGAATTTAGAAGGTTAAGGGGATGATCTGATTGAAGTCTTCAAGATATTAACAGGAAAAGACAGGCTAGATAAAAATAAACTATTTCCACTGGTTGGAGATTCTAAAACTCGGGGGCATAGTCTAAAACTTAAGACCAGACTGTTCAGGAGAGATGTTAGGAAGCACTTCTTCATGCGAAGGGTGGTGGAGGTTTGGAACTCGCTCCCACAAACAGCAGTTGAAGCTAGAACAGTTGTTAATTTTAAATCTGAGATTTTTGGTAAGCAAAGATATTAAGGGATATGGGCCAAAGGCAGGTATATAGAGTTAGGCCGCAGATCAGCCACGATCTTGTTGAATGGCAGGACAGGCTCGAGGGGCTAAATGACCTACTCTGGTTCCTATCTTCCTATGTATGTTTGGAACTGTCGCCCCCCCCCCACTCTTTTTCTCCCCCCCCCCCCCCCCCCCCCCCCCCACTCTGCTGGCTGACCTACATTGGCTCACGGTCCAACAATACCTGCATTTTAAAATTCTCATCCTTGTTTTCAAATCCCTCCATCACTTCAACGCTTCCTATTTCTAACCTTTTTCCAGCCCTCAAGATCCCTGCACTCCTCCAATTCTGCCATCTTGAATGTCCCCGATTTTCATTGCCCCACCAATGGTGGCTTTGCCTTCTGCTGCCTGGGCCCTAAGCTCTGCAATTCCCTCCCTAAACCCCTCTAGAGGTGGGTTGTGTTTTAGCTTGATTTTTTTCCAAAAAAATCCCTTATCCGTTTTCTTGAGTTTTAACAAAAGCTGATTAACTGTTTTTCTTTTGCGGTTCTAAAACCCAGGTAAATTCAGTCTTTCTCTGATTTTTTTTTTTTTCACCCCATTTTGTTAATACTACAAATATAATAAAACTGAGTAAATGTAGACGTTAAAGGACCTTACCAATTGCTAGTTTTATTTAGTGAGGATGGCATGATATTTGTACATGTTCAAAACAAATTTTAGGGACTTGTACATAAAGTGAAGGCAATGCAACACTTTTTTGCAGTAGGCACCCATTCTTGGTACCAAACATTCTAGGGTCGGGTATGGTAGGACCAGGCCTGAAGTAAAGCAATCGTAACCCCAGCTGCAGATTTCCAGTCAACTAATTTCAGTTAGCTGCAGGAAGCCCTTCCTAACACTAGCAGTAACGCCTGACATCTCTCACCAAACCACATACAAATTCCACTAAGGCGGGGCTAATGTGTTGAGAAAAAGCAGAAGTTTATCACCCATGGCTCAGTCTTGGCGTCTGAAGGCTGTGGGCCCCACTGCATAGTCTTGGGCACGTAATCAAGGTAGATGTTCCCAGTGCAGCTCTGAGGGAACACTACACTGTCCGAGGTGCTGTCTTTTGGATGAGAGCTAAACAAAGCTCCAGCTGCTCTCTGGTGCAGGGAAAAGATCCCATGGCATTATTTTGAAGAATAGCAGGGGAGTTTTCCCCCTGGTGTCCTGGCCAATTTCCCTCAACCAATATCACTTTTTAAATTAAAATTATCCACTCATTATCACATTTCAGTTTGTGGGAGCTTGCTGTGCACAAATTAGCTGCTGCAGTTCCCTACATTGCAACAGTGACTACACTTCAAAAGTACTGCTTTGGTTTTAAAGTACTTCGGCATGTCCTGAGATTGTGAAAGATGTTATATAAATGCCAGTCTTTTAAAATTGGTGATTTAAGTTTTTTTGAGTGAAAGTTGCACCTTTTTGTATTAAAAACTGTCCATGAACAAGTGACAATGCTTTCTATTTATTCATGGGCTGTGGGTGACACTGGCAAAGCCAGCATTTATTGCCTGTCATTAATGTGGAATCTTTATATGCCCCCATAACAGCTGTGACTACACTTGAAAAGGTAATTCACTGGCTATGGAGTGGTTTGGGATATTCTGAGGATGTGAAAGGCACTATATGAATTTATTTCATCTTTAACTTTTGTAGGACTTTTCCAGTTTGTTACTTTGCTCTTTGTGCCTTTGTGCTCTCCAGCAGAACTCACTCCACACTTTCCAGTTTAACAAAAGGTGCCTTGGGGAATAAAATGTCTTGCAAAATCCTTGGTCTTAATGTGCAGTCTAAACCTTGGTAACACAAACTGCATCTTCCTTAGTCGCTACACTTTCCTCCAGCTCATGCCTATCGAACCTAAATTCGTAAGTGGCAGAAAGAATGTTTTCATTCATCAGTGCTCTGGCCAAACCCTTCAGGCCTTGTTACCCCTCTCTCTTTCAACCTTCAAGGCTTGCCCTTTTTCCCCCCCATGTCTCCAGTCTGCCCCAGCTCTGCCATTACTGCTCAGTGGCTATTCTTCGGTCTTAAGAATCACCCTGGGATATTGGCCGCGTTAACGACGCTGTATAAATTTTGGCTCTGACTGCATTGTTCCCAAATCAATGACAATGGATTGTAGTAAGATCCCTCTTTGGAAACTTTGCTGCTTTGCTTTTTTTTTTCATTCCATTGTGACAAATGTTTGCTGTTTCACCCAATACAATCACTTTATTTGACTAGTTTGAAGGTAGCCTGATGGTGGTTATTAGCCTACTAAACCAGTTAGCATGAGTTCAAATTCCACCCTGGCTGTTTGAGAATTTGAATTTATAGTCAAAGAAAATTTGGAAGTTCTGTAAAGGAGCCATCAAGCTGTCAAATCGTTGATTCACTAATGTCCCTTTGAGTAGGAAAACTATCATCCTTACCCAATTTGGACCTATATATGACTCCAGACCTATAGCAGTTGACTCTTAACTGCCTTCTGAAGTGGCCTAGTGCACCACTCAGTTGTATAAAACCAGGGCTCAAAGAAGGCCTACCAACACCTTCAAAAGGTAGCTAGGAGATGGGAAATAGGTGCTTGATGTGCCAGCAATACACATCCCCAAAATGAAACTTTTCAGTTAGTTGTGCTGATTGCACTAAACAATTTAACTTTATTTGAGATGTTGCAGCAAGGGTGAGCCATCAAACTAGTTCAACTGGTCAGTCCACTAAACTGCTGTTTCCTGACAGCAGCCCAGTTTTAGTTTTCAAGTAACTCTTGAAAATCATCAACAATGCAGTGCGGCGCAGTGGTTAGCATCGCAGCCTCACAGCTCCAGCGACCCGGGTTCAATTCTGGGTACTGCCTGTGTGGAGTTTGCAAGTTTTCCCTGTGTCTGCGTGGGTTTTCTCCGGGTGCTCTGGTTTCCTCCCACAAGCCAAAAGACTTGCAGGTTGGTAGGTAAATTGGCCATTATAAATTGCCCCTAGTATAGGTAGGTGGTAGGGAAATATAAGGACAGGTGGGGATGTGGTAGGAATATGGGATTAGTGTAGGATTAGTATAAAAGGGTGGTTGATGGTCGGCACAGACTCGGTGGGCCGAAGGGCCTGTTTCAGTGCTGTATCTCTAAACTAAACATTCACAGCCTCTAGAATTTCAACACAGCAAATGAAAAATAGGAAATTTAATCTCTTGAAAGCTGTACTCATCTTTACATCCATTCCATTTATCAGAATGTGGAGTGTTTGTCTTGTGGTTTTGCAAAATCATTTTTCTTTTATTGTTTCCAATCTCTAGCTATCCCATCCCAATCTTATACCTTTGAAAAACATAGGAACAGGAGTAAGCCATAGGGAGAAAGAAAACTGAGCACTACAGGCCTGTTAGCCTGACATCAGCCATTGGGAAAATGCTGAAATCTATTAAGGCACTTAGAAAATCATAGTATGATCAGTCAACATGGTTTTACGAAAGGGAAATCATGTTTGACAAATCTTTATTTTGAGCTTTTTGAGGATGTAACTAGTAGGGTAGATAAAGGGGAACCAGTAGATGTAGTATACTTGGATTTCCAAAAGGCATTCAATAAAGTGCCACACAAAAGGTTAATATGCAAGATAAGAGCCCATGGATGGCAGGTTAGTTAACGGACAGGAAGCAGAGAGTTGGGATAAGTGAGCATTTTCAAGTTGGTAGGCTGTAACTAGTGCAGTGCTGCAAGAATCAGTGCTGGGGCTTCAGTTACTTACAATTTACAGAAATGACTACACAAATGATTGAGAGTAATGTATCTAAATTTGCTGACGATACAACGCTAGTTGGGAATGTAAGTTGAGAGGGGGACACAAGGAGGCTGGAAAGGTGGGGGTAACAATGGCATAGTGGTAATGTTACTGGACTAGTAATCCAGAGGCCCTAACTAACACTCTGGGAACACAAGTTGGAATCCCACCACAAAAGCTGGTGGAATTTAAATTTAATATATCTGGAATTAAAAGCTAGTCTCAGTAATGGTGACCATGAAACTATCGGATTGTTGTAAAAACACATCTGGTTCTCTAATAAAAGCAAAATACTGCGGATGCTAGAAATCTGAAATAAAAACAAGAAATGCTGGAAATACTCAGCTGGTCTGGCAGCATCTGTGGAGAGAGAAGCAGAGTTAGAGTTAACGTTTCAGGTCAGTGACCCTTCATCAGAACGGTTCTAATGAAGGGTCACAAACTTGAAACGTTAACTCTGCTTCTCCACAGATGCTGCCAGACCTGCTGAGTATTTCTAGCATTTCTTGTTTTTATTTCTGTTTCTCTAATGCCCTTTAAGGAAGAAATTCTGCTATTAGTCTGGCCTACGTGTGTCTCCAGACCTACAGCGATGTGGTTGATGCTTAACTTCCCTCTGAAATGGCCTAGCAGCCACACGTATCAGACTGCTACAGAAAAGAATAAAACCAGATGGACCACCCGGCACTGGAAACGACAAAGGCACACACTGCCCAGTCGTCCCTGCAAAGTCCTACTTACTAGCATCTGAGGACTTGTACCAAAATTGGGAGAGCTATCCCGCAGATGAGTCAAGCAACAGCCTACTCGCCAAATTGTACCTCAGTGCCAATGTCTCAAGTTCCTCCTCCATCACCATAACCGAAGGTGGCGACTCCGTGGTATAAAGTAGGGAGGGAGTTGCCCTGGGCGTCTCAACATTGATTATGTGCCGAATGATGTCTCATGGTTCGGGGTCAAACGTGAGCGAGGAAACCTGTTGATTACCACCTACTGCTTCCTTCGACTGATGAATCAGTACTTCTCCATGTTGAGCATCACTTGGAAGAAACACTGAGGGTAGCAAGGGCACAGAATGTACTCAGGGTGAGGGACTTCAATGTCCATCACCAAGAGTGGCTGGGTAGCACCACTACTGGCCGAGTTCTGAAGGACATATCTGCTAGACTGGGCCTGTGGCAGGTGGTGAGAGACCCAACAATAGGGAAAAACCTGGTTGACCTCTACCTCATCAGTCTACCTGTCACAGATGCATCTGTCCATGACTATATTGGTAGGAGTGACCACCGCACAGTCCTTGCGGCGATGAAGTCCCACCTTTACACTGATGTGTGGCATTACTCCATGCGGATTCAGAACAGATTGAACAGCTCAAAATTGGGCATCCATGAGACGCTGCGGGCCACCAAGCAATCTGTAACCTCACTAACCTGAAGTCCGGGGACGGCAGCAGCAAACCTATAAAAGAAAGAGCGGGGCTCGAGGCCCTTCACTAACCTGAAGTCGGGAATGGGGGCAGCAGACTCTCTGACTGTTTCTGCACGCGCTCTGTTTAGATTTAGTGTAAAAAAAGCATAGTGACATCACCGAACTTCTGTGCACTGATCGGTCAGTGGGTGGCAGCTGTCATTGTCTGGGGATAACTGAGATTGATTGGAGTTAAAAAAAAAAGGTTCCTTTTAAGTTAAAGCCCTAGAATAGCTACCTGTAAATTTTTAGTATTTACTGGCTATACTAGTGCTGTTTGCATGGAGTGAGGCTGTAAGTTAAGTGTGGGTATATTCGTTGGCTGGGGGTGGTGGAAGGTACTCTTTGGTCTTTTTCTTTCTCAGCCTCAAAGGTACAGGGGATAAAAGTTGATTGTAAATAGCTGGTAAGATATTACACTAGCAAGTTTTTTTCTCATTGTAAAAGTAAGTAATGGCGGGGCAGCTTGGTCAAGCAGAATGTACCTCCTGTGCAATGTGGGAAGTTGTGGACATGCCATGTGACCTTGGTGAACATGTCTGCAGAAATTGTCTCTGGTTGCAGAAGCCTGAGCTTCGGGTTTCAGAGCATGAGCGGTGGCTGGAGTCACTGGCGCAATTTGCGAGGTGGAGGACTACGTGGATGGCACGTTTCAGGAGGTAGTCAAGCCGGTGCCTAGACGAGCACAGTCAGGGGGTGACTGGATGGCTGCCGGATGGACAAAGAAGTCAGGGCAGGTAGTGCAGGAGTCCCCACAGGACGTCCCACTTTCTAACCGGTATTCAGTTCTGAGTACCGATGGGGGAGAGGTTTCCTCTGGAGAATGCACCGAGAGTCATGACCGGAATGTCATGGCTGACTCAGCTGTGCTGGGATGGAGAAAAAGGGACAAGAGGGCAATAGTGGTAGGGGATTCTATGGTTAGAGGAACAGATAGGCATTTCTGTGGTCGCAGACGTGATTCCAGGATGGTATGTTGCCTCCCTGGTGCAAGGGTCTTGGATATCACTGAGCGGCTACAAAGTATTCTGGAGGGTGAGGGTGCACAGCCAGAGGTCATGTTCCATGTTGGTACCAATGATATAGGTAGAAAGAGGGATGAGGTCCTGCAAAAAGAATTTAGGGAGCTAGGTAGCAGGTTAAAAAGTAGGACCTCAAGGATTGTAATCTCTGGGTTTCTTCTGGTGTCACGGGCTAGTGAGTATATGAATAGGAGGTTAGAGCAGATGAATACATGGTTGGGGAGATGGTGCAGGAGGGAGGGCTTTAGTTTCCTGGATCACTGGGCCTGTTTCTGATGAAGATGGAATCTGTATAAGATGGAGAGATTGCACCTAAACTGGAACGGGACCAGCATCCTTGCAGGGAGGTTTGCTAGTGTTGTTGGTGGTGGGGGGGGGGGGGGGGGGGGGTGGCGGGGTTTATACTAATTTGGCAGGGGGATGGGATATAGAGTGGAAGCACAGTAGGGGGTGATGTACAATCAAATATAAATGAGAAGCTAAGTCAGTCTAGAGGACAGAGTAAATGTAGACCTGTTAAGGCTCAAGCAAATAATGCAAGGCTGGATTGTATCTATTTTAACGCAAGGAGTCTTACTAGTAAGGCAGATGAATTGATGCTACCTTCCATGACATCGCTTCTGACATGTCTTCCTTTTTCCTCAACTGAGGATTCCCCCTCACTGTGGTCCCTCAACAGTGTCCGGCCCATTTCCTGCACCTCTACCCTCACCCCTTCCCCTCCCTCCCAGAACCGCGACCGGGTTCCCCCTTGTCCTCACTTTCCACCCCATCAGCCTCCATATCCAAAGGATCATCCTCCGCCATTTCCGCCACCTCAAGCGTGATGCCACTACCAAACGCATCTTCCCCTCCCTTCCCCTGTCAGCATTCCGACGGGATCATTCCCTCCGCGACACCCTAGTCCACGCCTCCATTACCCCCACCACCTCGTCCCCATCCCATGGCACCTTCCCCTGCAATCGCAGGAGGTGTAATACCTGCCCATTTACCTCCTCTCTCCTCACTATCCCAGGCCCCAAACACTACTTTCAGGTGAAGCAGCGATTTACTTGTACTTCTTTCAATGTAGTATACTGTATTCGCTGCTCACAGTGGTCTCCTTTACATTGGGGAGACCAAGCGCAGACTGGGTGACCGCTTTGCGGAACACCTCCGCTCAGTCTGAAGCATGACTCCGAGCTTCTGGTTGCTTGCCATTTCTACACTCCCTCCTGCTCTCATGCCCACATCTCTGTCCTGGGCTTGCTGCAGTGTTCCAGTGAACATCAACGCAAGCTCGAGGAACAGCATCTCATTTACCAATTAGGCACACTACAGCCTGCCGGACTGAACATTGAGTTCAATCATTTCAGAGCATGACGGGCCCCCCATTTTACTTTTATTTTCAGTTATTTTTTCTTTCTTTATACATTTTTTATATTTGTTTGTGTTCACTTTATTTTATCTTGGTTTGTTCAGTTTGCCTACCCACTTTTTTTTCATGTTTGTGCTTGTGGCTGTTCAGTTTGCAATCCATTAACACCCTCTCTGTACTAATGCTTTGTCTTTCAACACACCATTAACATACCAATTACCTTTTCTCCATGACCTTCTGGTCAGTTATTCTCTGTGACCTTGTCCTATCTGCACCTCCTTTGTTATCTCTTGCCCCACCTCCAATTTACTTGCTTAAAACTTTTCACATTTCTAATATCTGCTAGTTCTGAAGAACTGACCTGAAACGTTAACTCTGCTTCTCTCTCCATAGATGCTGCCAGACCTGCTGAGTATTTCCAGCATTTCTTGTTTTTATTTCAGATTTCCAGCATCTGCAGTATTTTGTTTTGATATTAATATAGATGAATTGAGGGCGTTGATTAACACATGGGAATATGATATTATTGCTATCACTGAGACATGGTTGAGGGAAGGGCAGGACTGGCAGCTTAATATCCCAGGGTATAGAATCTTCAGACGTGATAGGGAAGGAGTAAAAGAGGAGGTGGCATGGCACTGTTGATCAAGGAGTCAATTACTGCAGTAAGGAGGGATGATATCTTAGAAGGTTCCTCTAATGAGGCCATATGGGTAGAATTTAAAAACAAAAAGGGGGCTTTACATGGCTGGGAGTGTACTACAGGCCACCAAACAGTCAGGCAGTGACAGGAGCAGATATGTAGGCAAATCTCAGAGAGGTGCAAAAATAATAGGGTAATAATAGTAGGGGATTTCAACTTCCCCCTATGCAAAAGCTTAAAGGGGGTGGAATTCTTCAAGTGCATTCAGGAGAGCCTTTTGAGCCAGTACGTAGAGAGTCCTACAAGAGAAGGGGCGGTACTGGACTTAATCCTAGGGAATGAAGCCGGACAAGTGGTTGAAGTGTCAGTGGGGGAGCATTTCGGGGATAGTGACCATAACTCCAAGATTTAAGGTTGTTATGGAAAAGGACATAGAGGGTCCGGAAATAAGAGTACTGAATTGGGGGAAGACAGATTTCAATATGATAAAACAGGATATGGCCAAAGTGAACTGGGAGCAGCTTTTTATAGGAAAGTCTACATCAGACTAGTGGGAGTTATTTAGAAGGGAGGTTGTGAGGGTTCAGGTGCAGCATGTTCCTGTAAAGGTGAAGAGTAGGACCAACAGGTCAAGGGAACCCTGGATATCAAGGGATATAGAGGATGGGATAAGGGGAAAAAAAGGAGGCGTATGGCAGATTCAGAGTGCTGAAAACAGTGGAGGCCCTACAGGAGTATAGAAAGTGTAGGGAGTACTTAAAAAAGTAATTAGGAGAGCGAAGAGGGGCATGAAAAATCACAGGCAGACAAGACAAAGGAAAATCAAAAGGCGTTTTATGAGTATGTTACGGGCAAGAGGATAACCAGGGAAAAAGTGGGGCCCATTAGGGATCGAAAAGGCAATCTGTGTGTGCAGCCGGAGGACAAAGGTGAGGTTTTGAATGATTACTTTTCATCTGTGTTCACTATGGAGAAGGACGACATAGGTGTAGTGATGTAGGAAGGGGCCTGTGGTATACTTGATCAAATTAGCATTGAAAAGGAGAAGTATTAGCTATATTAGGGGGCTTAAAGGTTGATAAATCCCCAGGCCCAGATGAGATGTATCCCAGGCTGCTATGTGAGGCAAGGGAGGAGATAGCGGGGGCTCTGACACAAATTTTCAGATCCTCTCTGGCCACAGGAGAGGTACCAGAGGATTGGAGGACAGCGAATGTGGTACCATTATTCAAGAAGGGTAGCAGGGATAAACCAGGTAATTACAGGCCGGTGAGTCTAACATCAGTGGTAGGGAAATTATTGGAAAAAATTCTGAGAGACAGGATTACTCTCCACTTGAAGAGGCAGTGATTGATCAGGGATAGTCAGCATGGCTTTGTCAGCGGGGGATCGTGTCTAACAAATTTGATTGAATTTTTCGAGGAGGTGACTAGATGTGTAGATGAGGGTAAAGCAGTTGATGTAATCTACATGGACTTCAGTAAGGCTTTTGATAAGGTGCCGCATGGGAGATTGGTTAAGAAGGTAAGAGCCCATGGGATCCTGGGTAATTTGGCAAATTGGATTCAAAATTGGCTTAGTGGAAGGAGGCAGAGGGTGATGGTAGAGGGTTGTTTTTGCGAATGGAGGCCTGTGACCAGAGGAGTACCACAGGGATCGGTGCTGGGACCCTTACTGTTTGTTGTGTACATTAATCATTTAGACGTGAATATAGGAGGTATGATAAGTAAGTTTGCAGACGACACGAAAATTGGTGGTGTCGTAAACAGTGAGGAGGAAGGCCTTAGATTACAGGACGATATAGATGGTCTGGTAAGATGGGCGGAGCTGTGGTAAATGGAATTTAATCCTGAGAAGTGTGAGGTGATGCACATTGGGAGGACTAACAAGGCAAGAGAATATACAATGGATGGTAGGGCCCTAGGGAGTACAGAGGGTCAGAGGGACCTTGGGGTGCTTGTCCATAGATCACTGAAGGCAGCAGCACAGATAGATAAGGTGGTTCGGAAGGCATATGGGATACTTGCCTTTATTAGCCAAGGCATAGAATATAAGAGCAGGGAGGTTATGATGGAGCTGTATAAAACGCTGGTTAGGCCACAGCTGGAGTACTGGGTACTGTTCTGGTTGTCACACTATAGGAAGGATGTGATTGCAATGGAGAGGGTGTAGAGGAGATTCACCAGGATGTTGCCTGGGCTGGAGATGAAGTTATGAAGCCAGACTAGATAGGCTGGGGTTGTTTTCCTTGGAACGGAGAAGGCTGAGGGGGGACCTGATTGAGGTATACAAAATTATGAGGGGCATTGATAGGATAGAAAGGAATAGACTTTCTCCCTTAGCGAGGGGTCAATAACCAGGGGGCATAGATTTAAGGTAAGGGGCAAGACATTTAGAGGGAATTTGAGGAAAAAAATTTTCACCCAGAGGTGGTTGGAATCTGGAACACACTGCCTGAAGAGGTGGTAGAGGCAAGAACACTCACTACATTTAAGAAGTATTTAGATGAGCACTTGAAATACCATAGCATACAAGACTACAGGCCAAGTGCGGGGAAGTGGGATTAGTTAGGACGGGTGCTTGATGGTCAGCGCAGGCGCGTTGGGCTGAAGGGCATATTTCTGTGCTTTAAAACTCTATGACTCTATGACTCATGCCCTGGAATATCCCTCACTCAACTATTACTATCAAGCCAGGAGATCAACCCTGGTTCAATGAAGAGTGCAGGAGGGCATGCCAGGAGCAGCACCAGGCATACCTCAAAATGAGGCGTCACCCTGGTGAGCTACAACACAGGACTACATGCATGCTAGACAGCAGAAGCAGCATGCGATAGAGTTAAGTGATCCACAACCAATGGATCAGATCAAAGCTCTGCAATCCTGCCACATCCAGTATTGAATGGTGCTGGACAATTAAACAACTAACCAGAGGAAGACGTTCCACAAATATCCCCATCCGCAATGGGAGCCCAACACATCAGTGCAAAAGACAAGGCTGAAGCATTTGCAACCATCTTCAGCCAGAAGTGCCAAGTGGATGGTCCATCTCAGCCTTCTCCTAAGATTCCCAGGCCAGTCTTCAGCCAATTCAATTCACTCCACATGATATCAAGAAACGGCTGAAGGCATTAGATATTGCAAAGGCTATGGGCCCTGACAACATCCCCACAGTAGTACTGAGGACTTGTGTTCCGGAATTAGCCTTGCCCCTCGCCAAGCTATTCCAGTCCAGCAACAGCAATAGCATCTACCCGGCAATGTGGAAAAATGCCCAGGTATATCCTGTACAAAAAAGCAGGACAAATTTAAGGGCGGCACAGTGGCGCAGTGGTTAGCACCGCAGCCTCACAGCTCCAGCGACCCGGGTTCAATTCTGGGTACTGTCTGTGTGGAGTTTGCAAGTTCTCCCTGTGTCTGCGTGGGTTTCCTCCGGGTGCTCTGGTTTCCTCCCACATGCCAAAGACTTGCAGGTTGATAGGTTAATTGGCCATTATAAATTGCCCCTAGTATAGGTAGGTGGTAGGGAAATATAGGGACAGGTAGGGATATGGGATTAGTGTCCTTCTTTGGCCTCCTTATCTCGAGAGACAATGGGTAAGCGCCTGGAGGTGGTCAGTGGTTTGTGAAGCAGCGCCTGGAGTGGCTATAAAGGCCAATTCTAGAGTGACAGGCTCTTCCACAGGTGCTGCAGAGAAATTTGTTTGTCGGGGCTGTTCCACAGTTGGCTCTCCCCTTGCACCTCTGTCTATTTTCCAGCCAACTACTAAGTCTCTTCGACTCGCCACACTTTAGCCCCACCTTTATGGCTGTCCGCCAGCTCTGGCGAACGCTGGCAACTGACTCCCACGACTTGTGATCAATGTCAACAGGATTTCATGTCGCGTTTGCAGACGTCTTTAAAGCGGAGACATGGACGGCCGGTGGGTCTGATACCAGTGGCGAGCTCACTGTACAATGTGTCTTTGGGGATCCTGCCATCTTCCATGCGGCTCACATGGCCAAGCCATCTCAAGCACCGCTGACTCAGTAGTGTGTATAAGCTGGGGATGTTGGCCGCCTCGAGGACTTCTGTGTTGGAGATACGGTCCTGCCACCTGATGCCAAGTATTCTCCGGAGGCAGCGAAGATGGAATGAATTGAGACGTCGCTCTTGGCAGACATACGTTGTCCAGGCCTCGCTGCCATAGAGCAAGGTACTGAGGACACAGGCCTGATACACTCGGACTTTTGTGTTCCGTGTCAGTGCGCCATTTTCCCACACTCTCTTGGCCAATCTGGACATAGCAGTGGAAGCCTTTCCCATGCGCTTGTTGATTTCTGCATCTAGAGACAGGTTACTGGTGATAGTTTCCTCCGGGTGCTCCGGTTTCCTCCCTCATGCCAAAGACTTGCAAGTTGATAGGTTAATTGGCCATTATAAATTGCCCCTAGTATAGGTAAGTGGTAGGGAAATATAAGGACAGGTGAGGATGTGGTAGGGATATGGGATTAGTGTAGGATTAGTATAAATGGGTGGTTGATGGTCGGCACAGACTCGGTGGGCCGAAGGACCTGTTTCAGTGCTGTATCTCTAAACTAAACTAAATCCAACCCAGCCAATTACCACCCCATCAATCTCCTCTCCATCATCAGTAAAGTGATGGCCGGTGTCGTCAATAATGGTGGATGGGGACTGGTTGGGCCTCTGCTCAAGGAAGAAGCGGAGAGCCCTCAAACCGTCCTGGTGGGGGATGGAGGTGTAGAGAGATTGGACGTCCATAGTGAAGAGGAGGCAGTTAGGGCCAGGAAACTGAAAATTGTCAAAATCACGTAGGGTGTCAGAAGAGTCATGGATGTCAGTGGGAAGAGACTGGACCAGGGGAGAAAAGAGAGAGTCAAGATAGAAAGAAATGAGTTCAGTGGGGCAGGAACAGGCTGAAGCGATGGGTCTGCCAGGACAGTCCTGTTTGTAGATTTTAGGAAGGAGGTAGAAGCAGGCTGTCTGGGGTTGCAGGACCATGAGGTTGGAAGCTGTAGAGGGAAGATCGCCGGAGGGGATGATGTCAGTGACAGTCCTGTGGACAGTGGCTTGATGTTCAGTGGTGGGGTCATGGTCCAGGGGGAGGTAGGAAGAAGTGTCTGAGAGTTGGCATTCAGCCTCTGCAAGGTAGAGGTCGGTACGCCAGACAACAACAGCATCACCTTTGTCAGCAGGTTTGATCACAATGTTGGGATTAGACCTGAGAGAACGGAGTGCAGCAAGTTCAGAGGGAGACAGGTTAGAGTGAGTGAGGGAAGTGGAGAAATTGAGATGGTCGATGTCACTCTGTCAGTTCTCAATGAAAAGATTGGATAACAGGCCAGAGGGCAGGGTCCAGGTGGAGGAAGAATACTGGAGGTGAGTGAAACTCAACTTAGCTGCTGACCTCATTACAGCCTTGGTCCAAAAATGGACAAAAGAGCTGAACACCAGAGGTGAGGTGAGAGAGACTGCCCTTGACATCAAAGCAGCATTTGACCAAGTATGGCGTCAAGGAGCCCTAGCAAAACTGGAGTCAATGGGAATCAGGGGGAAAACTCTCCACTGGTTGAAGTCGTACCCAGCACAAAGGAAGATGGTTGTGGTTGTTGGAGGTCAATCATCTCAGTCCCAGGACATCACTGCAGAAGTTCCTCAGGGTAGTGTCCTAGGCCCAACCATCTTCATCTGCTTCATCAATGACCGTCCTTCAATCAAAAGGTCAGAAGTGGGGATGTTCGCTGATGATTGCACAATGTTCAGCACCATTCGCGACTCCTCAGATACTGAAGCAGTCCGTGTAGAAATGCAGCAAGATCTGGACAATATCCAGGCTTGGGCTGATAAGTGGCAAGTAACATTCGCGCCACACCAGTGCCAGGCAATAACCATCTCTAACAAGAGAGAATCTAACCATCTCCTCTTGACATTCAATGACATTACCATCGCTGATTCCCCCACCATCAACATCCTGGGGGCTACCATTGACCATAAACTGACTGCACCAGCCATATAAATACTGTGGCTACAAGAGCAGGTCAGAGGCTGGGAATTCTGTGGTGAGTAACTCACTTCCTGACTCTCCAAAGCCTGTTCACCATCTACAAGGCACAAGTCAGGAGTGTGATGGAATACTCTCCACTTGCCTGGATGAGTGCAGCTCCAACAACACTCAAGAAGCTCGACACCATCCAGGATAAAGCAGCCCACTTGACTGGCACCCCATCCACCACCTTAAATATTCATTCTGATGAAAGGTCATCAACTTGAAACGTTAACTCTGTTTCTCGCTCCACAGATGCTGCCAGATCTGAGTATTTCCAGCACTCTTGGCTTTTATTATTAAACATTCACTCACTCCACCACCAGTGCGCAGTGGCAGCTGTGTGTACTATATACAAGATGCACTGCAGCAACTCACCAAGGCTCCTTCGACAGCACCTTCCAAACCCGTGACCTCCACTGTCCAGAAGGACAAGGGCAGCAGATGCATGGGAACACCACAACCTGCAAGTTCCCCTCCAAGTCACACACCATCCTGACTTGGAACTATATCACCATTCCTTCACTGTCACTGGGTCAAAGATTTGGAACTCCCTTCCTAACAGCACTGTGAGTGTAAGTACACCACATGGACTGCAGCGGGTCAAGAAGGCAGCTCACCACCATCTTCCCAGGAGCAACTAGGACCGGGCAACAAATGCTGGTCTTGCCAGAAATGTTCACATCTCATGAAAGAATTAAAAAAAAGTGAGTGGTCAACAAGGTGGCAGATGGTGTATAATGTGGGAAGTGTGAGGTTATTCACTTTGGCAGATGTTGATGTTCAGAGACACTTGGATGTACTTGTACAAGGAACACAGAAAGTTAGCATGCAGGTACAGCAAGCAACTCGAAGGCAAATGACAAGTTGACCTTTATTCATTTATTTACATTTATTACAAGGGGATTGAAGTACTAGAATAAGGAAGTCTAGCTACAATTGTACAGGGCTTTGGTGAGACCACACCTGGAGTACTGTGCTGTTTGGTCTCCATATCTAAGGAAGGATATATATGTCTTGGAGGAGGTACAGCGAATGTTCGCTTGATTGGTTCCTGGAATAGGAGGGTTGTCCTATGATGAGAAGCAAAGCAAATTGAACCTATACTCTGGAGTTTAAAAGAATGAGAGGTGATCTCATTGAAACATACAAGATTTTGAAGTAAAAACAAGAAATGCTGGAGTCACTCAGCAGGTCTGGCAGCATCTGTGGAAAGAGAAGCAGAGTTAACGTTTCGGGTCAGTGACCCTTCTTCGGAACCCCAAGATTTTGAAGTGCTTGACAGGGTAGACACTGAGAGCACAGATTCACAGACTTAGGACAAGGGGTTGATCATTTAGGACTGAGATGAGGAGAAATTACTTCACTCAAAGGGTTGTGAAGCTTTGGAATTCTCTACCCCAGAGGGTTGTGGATGCTCCATCATTGAGTATATTCGGGGCTGAAGGAGATAGATTTTTGTTCTCTCAGGGAATCAAGGGATGTGGGAAGTAGGCAGCAAGTGGATTTGAAGCAGCAAATCAGCCATGATCATATTGAATGGTGGAGCAGGTTCGCGGGGCCATATGGTCTACTGCTTCTATTTCTTATGTTCTTATTCAGCCTGTCAAGCATGTTCCGCTGTTCACTGAGACCATGACTGTTCTGTATCCCAACTCCATCCACCTGCCTTGGCTCCTTCACCCTTAATACCCTTGGCCAACGAAAACCTATTGATCTACAATTTAAATTATTAATTGGGATAGCATCTACTGATGTTTGTGGTGAGAGTTATACACTTCTACCACCTGCTGCATGAAGAAGTGTTTCCTAATTTCTATCCTGGCTTGGCTTTGATTTTAAGTTTATGACTCTAGTTCTAGATTCTGCCCCACATCCCTGCCCCCACCTCAACCAGGGGAAAAAGTTTCTCTCTATCTACCCTATCAATACCCTTCAACATCCCAAACACTTGAATCTAATCACGCCTTAACCTATATTGTAGGGAACACAAGCCTAGATTATATAGCATCTCCTTATAATCTAACCCATGGACCACTGGTGACATTCCGGGAAGTGAAAGACTTTTCTTTTTAAATTTAGCACCTTATCTCGTACTTCCCATCCAATGAATTAGTTTGAAAGGCAGTTGTTACGGCAGCAACCACACTTGTGCACAAACCAGTTAATCTGTTTGGCGATGGTTGTTGAGGTAAGAATGTTGGATCAGAAACTAGGGGAACTCCTGTAACCAGTGCTGTCAGGTGGTTTAATATTCAGCTGAATGTCTGGAAACTTACCTTCACTTCATGTCTCATTTAAAGGATAGTATCTCTGGTATATGTCACAGTTTTTAAAAGGAAGCTTGGCTCCGTTAGTGGACTCTAGCTTCAGCGTCAGAAGGCTGTGGGTCCAAGCACTGCTCCAGGACTTGAGCCCTGATACTTGACTGCTGTACTGAGGCAGTTTGCAAAGATCCTATGGTTAAAATGAGGCATTAAACTGAGGTCCCAAATACCTGTTCAGGTCAGGTCAATGTAAAAAAAGACATGACACTCTTTGAAGAAGAGCAGTATCTTGATCAGCGTTCCTCTCTCAATCACCCAAAAAAGCAGGTCGACTAAGCGTTTGTTTATTTTATTTTTATTTAGAGATACAGCACTGAAACAGGCCCTTCGGCCCACCGAGTCTCTGCCGACCAACAACCACCCATTTATACTAATCCCACATTAATCCCATTACCCGGTAGGTAGGGAAATATATAGGGACAGGTGGGGATGTGGTAGGAATATGGGATTAGTGTGGGATTAGTATAGATGGGTGGTTGATGGTCGGCACAGACTCGGTGGGCCGAAGGGCCTGTTTCAGTGCTGTATCTCTAAACTAAAACTAAACCCTCTCACATCCCCACCTTCCATCAATTCCCCTACCACCTACCTACACTAGGGGCAATTTAAAATGCCAATTTACCTACCAACCTGCAAGTCTTTGGCTGTGGGAGGAAACCGGAGCACCTGGCGAAAACCCACGTAGTCACAGGGAGAACTTGCAAACTCCGCGCAGGCAGTACCCAGAATCAAACCTGGGTCGCTGGAGCTGTGAGGCTGCAGTGCTAACCACTGCGCCACTGTGCCGCCCTGATTTGATGTTTGTGGGATCTTGCTGTGCACAGCAAGCTCGTCTATGTAGTGACAGTGTCCATACTTTGCTCAGATTTTTCCACCTGATGACAGATTGAGGAGGATTACAAGTGAAAATTCTTTTCTAACGCACTGGAGTCCCAGCTTAGATTGGGGGCTGAGTTTTTACCCTCTGGAGACGGGCTGGGAGACAGGAGGGTTGGTTCAATGGTGGCAGAAGGGACCTGGAGGGAACCATAGAAAAATTACGGCAGAGAAGGAGGCCATTCAGCCCGTCGTGTCTGTGCCAGCTGAAAAAACTAGCTGCCCAATCTAATCCCACCTTCCAGCACCTGGTCCATAGCCTTGCCGGTTACAGCACTTCAGGTGCATGTCCAGGTGCCTTTTAAATGAGTTGAGGGTTTCTGCCTCCACCATCATTCCTGGCAGTGAATTCCAGACACCCACCACCCTCTGGGTGAAAAAGTTTTTCCTCATGTCTCCTCTAATCCTTCTACCAATCACCTTAAATCTGTGCCCCCTGGTAATTGACCTCTCCGCTTGGGGAAACAGGTCCTTCCTGTCGACTCTATCTAGGCCCCTCATAATTTTGTACACCTTTATTATGTCACCCCTCAGCCTCCTCTGTTCAAAGGAAAACAACGCTAGCCTATCCAATCTTTCCTCATCGCTGCAACTTTCGAGCGCTGGCAACATTCTTGTAAATCTCCTCTGTACTCTCTCCAGAGCAATTATGTCCTTCCTGTAATGTGGTGACCAGAACTATACGCATACTCCAGCTGTGGCTGAACCAGCATTTTATACAGTTCCAGCATTACATCCCTGCTTTTGAATTCTATACCTCGGCCAATAAAGGAAAGCATTCCATATGCTTTCTTCACCACTCTATCTACCTGTCCTGCCACCTTCAGGGACCTGTGGACATGCACTCCAAGGTCTCTCACTTCTTCTACCCCTCTCAATATCCTCCTGTTTATTGTGTATTCCCTCGCTTTATTTGCCCTCCCCAAACGCATTACCTCACACTTATCTGGATTGAACTCCATTTGCCACTTTTCCGCCCACTCAACCAAACCATTGATATCATTCTAGAGTCTACAGTTATCCTCTTCACTATCAACTATACAGCCAATTTTTGTGTCATCAGCAAATTTCCCAATCATGCCTCCCACATTTAAGTCCAAATCATTAATATATACCACAAACAGCAAGGGACCCAACACTGAGCCCTGTGGAATGCCACTGGAAACAGCTTTCCATTCACTAAAACATCCGTTACTACTACCCTTTGTTTCCTGTCAGAGCCAATTCTGGATCCAACCTGCCACATTCCCCTGTATCCCATGGGCTTTCATTTTACTGACCAGTCTGCCATGTGGGACCTTGTCAAATGCCTTACTAAAATCCATGTAGACCACATCCACTGCACTACCCTCATTAATCATTCTTGTTACTTCCTCAAAATACTCAATTAAGTTAGTAAGACATGACCTTCCCTGAACAAATCCATGCTGGCTATCCCTGATTAATCCATGCCTTTCTAAATGGCAGTTTATCCTGTACCTCAGAATGGATTCTAACAATTTACCCACCACAGAGGTCAGACTGACCGGCCTATAATTACCTAGCTTATCCCTCTCACCCTTTTTAAACAATGGTACAATGTTCGCAGACCTCCAGTGATGGGAAATCCTGGGTGTTGAAAATAATTTCTGTCCATGTGCTTGCCGGGTGACTGAGCCATACAGTCAGTGGTTAAAGATCCACAAAGAATGTGTCAGCTTCAGTTGCTAACTTTAGACTCAGGACTGATTCTGTAGATAAACATCAAACCACAGCTTAGACAGTTTAGGGAAATGGAGTAAGTGTTAGGTTGAAAGAAAAGGTCTCACCCGTTGACTAATTCAATCCAACACCAACAACTTGTATTTCTACAGCATCTTTAGCTAATAAAATATCCCAAGATGGTTCACAAGATTACAAAGCAAAATTTGACAAGAAGTCACATGAGACATTAGGTCAAATGACCAAAAGCTTGGTCGGTGAGGTAGGTTTTAAAGAGTGTTTTAAAGGAGGAAAGAGAGTTAGGGAGGCAGCGAGGTTTAGTGAGGGTATTGGGTATTTCAGAGCTTGGGGCCTTGGCAACTGAAGGCATGACCACCAATAGTGGGGCAATTAAAGTCAGGGATGTGCAAGAGACCAAGGCTGGAGGAGCTAGAGAAGTAGGGAGGGGTGAGGCCATGGAGGGATTTGAAAATAAGGATGAGAATTTTAAAATCAAGGCACTGCTTAACTGGCAGCCAATGTAGGTCAGTGAACACAGGGGCAATGGGTGAATGGGATTTTGTGCGAGTAGCACATGGGCAGTAGAGTTTTGGATAACCTCAGGTTTAGGGAGGGTGAAAGGTGGGAGGCCAGCCAGGACTGTGTTGGATTAGTCGAGTCTAGAGGTAGCAAAGGCAAGGATGAGCGGTTTTAGTGATGGTATGAATAGAACATAAGAACCTAGGCTACCCAGTTCTGATGAAGGGTCACTGACCTGAAACGTTAACTCTGCTTCTCTCTCCACAGATGCTGCCAGACCTGCTGAGTATTTCCAGTGTTTCTTGTTTTTATTTCAGATTTCCAGCATCCGCAGTATTTTGCTTTATTTATATAAGAACCTAGGCAATAGGAGCGGGAATAGGCCATTCGGCCCCTCGAGCCTGCTCCATCATTCAATAAGATCATGGTTGATCTGATTGTGGCCTTAACTTCACTTCCTGCCAGCCCCCCATAACACTTCACTCCCTTGTCAATCAAACTCTGTCCAACTCAGCCTTGAATATATTCAATGACCCAGCCTCCACTGCTCGCTGGGGAAGAAAATTCCAAACACCCTCTGAGAGAAGAAATTCCTCCTCATCTCTGTCTTTAAATTAGAGACCCCTTAATTAGAAACTGTTTCCCTACTTCTAGATTCCCCCACGAGGGGAAACATCCTCTCAGCATCTACCCTGTTAAGCCCCCTCAGAATCTTTTATGTTTCAATAAGATAACCTCTCAATCTTCTAAACTCCAATGAGTATAGGCCCAACCTGCTCAACCTTTCCTCATAAGACAAATCTCCTATCCCAGAAATCAATCTAGTGAACCTTCCCTGAACTGGTTCCAATGCAAGTATGTCCTTCCTTAAATAACTGGTTGAAAGCTCATCTCAGCATCAAATATTCCACTAAAATTGTGAACAGTTCAGCCTCAGACAGTTGCCAGGCAGAGGGATGGGAATTGGTGGCTCGGGAACAGAGTTTGTGCCGGGGACCATGAACAATGGCTTCAGTCTTCCCAATATCTACTTGGAGGAAATTTAAGCCTACTGGATGTCGGACAAGCAGTCGGATAATCTAGAGTGAGTGGAGGGGTCGAGTGGTGGCAGTGAGGTAGAGCTGGCTTTCGTCAGCAACAGTTCATCCCAACAACATTTATTCCAAAACAAGATTTATCCCTCAAACCAACATCACTAAAAAAATATAGATTATCTGGTCATTACCACATTGCTGGGAGCTTGCTGTGTGCAAATTGGATGTTGTGTTTCTTACATTACAACAGTGACTACACTTTAAAAGCATTTCATTGGCTGTGCAGCACTTTGGAATGTGCTGAGGTTGCCAAAGGCGCTATATAAATGCAGGATTAGGGCTCACAGGTTTGTGAGTAATATATTAGCACAGATAGAGGATTAATTAACAGATAGAAAACAGAGAAGGAATAAACAGGTTATTGGTGGGCTGGCAAACTGTAACTAGTGGTATCCGCAAGGATCAATGTTTGGGCCTCAACTATTTACAATCTGTATCAATGACTTAGATGAAGGCATTGAGTGTAATATATACAAATTTGCTTACGATACAAAGCTGGATAGAAAAGTAAGCTGTGAGGAGGACACAAAGCGGCTGCAAAGGGATATAGAAAGGTTAAGTGATTGGATACGAAGATGGCAAATGGAGTATAATGTAGGCAAGAGTGAAACTATCCATTGTGATAGGAAGAATTGAAAAGCAGAATATTTTTGAGAAGGTGAGAGACTAGTAAATTGGGTGTTCAGAGGGATTGCGAGTCCTTGTACATGAATCACGGAAAATTAACATGCAGGTACAGCAGCAGTTATGAAGGCAAATGATCCATTGGCCTTTATTGCAAGGGGATTGGAGTACAAGAGTAAGAAAGTTTTTCTGTAATTTTACAGCAATTTGACGAGACCACACCTGGAGCACTGTGCGCACTTTTGGTCTCCGTACCTGAGGAAGCTTATACTTGCATTGGAGGGGGGAGAAACAAAGGTTCCCTAGATTGATTCTTGGGATGAGGGGACTGTTCTATGGGGAGAGATTGAGTAGAATGGGCTTATATCCCCTGGAGTTTCGAGAGGTGATCTCATGGAAAGGTGCAAAATTCTTAGAGGGCTGGACAGGATAGGTGTTTCCCATAAGAAAATAAGAAATAGGAGCAGAAGTAGGCCATTCAGCCCCTTGAGTCTGTTCAGCCATTCAATAAGATCATGGCTGATCTGATTGTGGCCTTAACTCCACTTTCCTGCCTGCCCCCCATAACCTTTGACTCCTTTGTCAACCAAAAATCTAACTCAGCCTTGAATATATTCAATGATCCATCCTTCACTACTCTCTGGGGAAGCGAATTCCAAAGATTAATGACCCTCTGAGAGAAGAAATTCCTCCTCATCTCCGTCTTAAATGGGGGAACCCCTTAATTTCAAACTGGGCCCCAGTTCTATTTTTCCCCACAAGGGGAAACATCATCTCAAATCTACCATGTTAAGCCCCCTCAGAATCTTATATGTTTCAATAAGATCACCTCTCATTCTTCTAAACTCCAGTGAGTATAGGCCCAACCTGCTCAACCTTTCCTCATAAGACAACCCCCTCATCCCAGGAATCAGCCCAGTGAATCTTCTCTGAACTGCTTCCAATGCAAGTATATCCCTTCTTAAATAAGGAGACCAAAACTATACACGGTACTCTAGGTGCAGTCTCACCTATGCCGTGTACAGTTGTAGCAAGATTTCCCTACTTTTATACTCCATTTCCCTCGCAATAAAGACCAACATTCCATTTGCCTTCTTAATTACTTGCTGTACTTGCATGCTGACTTTTTATGATTCATGTACAAGGTCCCTCTGAACCACAGCATTTTGCAGTCTCTCTATTTAAGTAATATTCTGCTTTTCTATTCTTCCTGCCAAAGTGGACAACTTCAAATTTTTCTGCATTGTACTTCATCTGCCAGATTTTTGCCCATTCACTTAACCTATTTATATCCCTTTGCAGACTCTTTGTGTCCTCCTCACAACTTGCTTTTCTACCTATCTTCGTATCATCAGCAAATTTGGCTACAATACAGTCCGTCCCTTCATTAATATAAATTGTCAATGGTTGAGACCCCAGCACTGATCCATGTGACACTCCACTAGTTACAGTTTGCCATCCTGAAAATTCCCCATTTATCCAGACTCTCTGTTTCCTGTTAGTTAGCCAGTCCTCTATCCATGCTAATATGAGATCTTATCTTCTATAGTAACCTGTTATGTAACACCTCATTTAATTCCAAATACACTACATCTACTGGTTCCCCTTTATCCACTCTGCTTGTTGCATCCTCAAAGAACTCTAATAAATTTGTCAAACACGATTTCCCTTTCACAAAGCCATGTTAACTCTGCCTGATTGTGCTATGATTTTCTAGCTCTCCTGCTATTACTTCTTTGGATTCTAGCATTTTCTAACAATAGACATTAGGCTAATTGGCCTATAGTTTCCTGCTTTCTGTCTCTTTCCTTTCTTGAAAAGAGGTGTTACATTTGTGGTTGTCCAATCTGCTGGGATCTTTCCAGAACCTAGGGAATTTTGGAAGATTACAACCAATGCATCCACTATCTCTGCAGCCACTTCTTTTAAGACCCTAGGATGCAGACCATCAGGCCTAGAGGATTTGTCAGCCTTTAGTCCCGTTATTTTTCGAGTACTTTTTTTGAGTGATACTGATTGTTTTAAGTTCCTCCCTCCCTTTTGCCTCCTGATTTTCTATTGTTATTGGGATGCTTTTTGTGTCTTCTACTGTGAAGATGGATACAAAATACTTGTTCAAAGTCTCTGCCACTTCCCTGTTTTCCATTATTAATTCCCCTGGCTCAGCCTGTAAGGGACCAATGCTCATTTTAGCTACTCTTTTTCATTTTTATTTATTTTTAGAAGCTTTTACTGTTTTTTCTTGCTAGTTTTCTCTCGCTAGTTTTCTCTCTGTGGCACAGTGGTGCAGTGGTTAGCACCGCAACCTCACAGCTCCAGCAACCCGGGTTCAATTCTGGGTACTGCCTGTGCGGAGTTTGCAAGTTCTCCCTGTGTCTGTGTGGATTTTCGCCGGGTGCTCTGGTTTCCTCCCACAGCCAAAGACTTGCAGGTTGATAGATAAATTGGCCATTATAAATTGCTCCTAGTATAGGTAGGTGGTAGGGGAATATAGGGGATGTGGTAGGAATGTAGGATTAGTATAAATGGGTGGTTGATGGTCAGAACAGACTCGGTGGGCCGAAGGGCCTGTTTCAGTGCTGTATCTCTGAATAAAAATAAATAAACTCCAGTTTCTCCCTCTTTTTTTTAGTCAACCTCTGCTGGTTTCTAAAATGTTCTCAATATCTGGCGTATCACTAATCTTTGCAGCATTGTTTCTTTCAATTTGATACCACCCTTAACTTCCTTAATTAGCCACGGATGGTACATATTTTCTTCCTCAATGGCTGGAGAGTCTAGAACTGGAGTCATAAATTCAGGATAAGGGGCCGATCATTTAGGACTGAAATGTGGAGAAATTTCTTCTCTCAGAGGATTGTGAATCTCTGGAATTCTCTAGCTCAGAGAGCTTTTGATGTTCAGTTGTTGAGTATATTCAGCACTGAGATTGATAGACTTTTGGGCACTAAGGGAATTAGGGAATATGGGGATAGGGCAGAAAAGTGGAGTTGATATAGAAGATAAACCATGCTCTTAATGAAGGGCTGGACAGACTCAGGGGACCGAATGGACTCCTCCTGCTTCTATTTCTTAAGTTCCAATGTTATTTAACAAAGAAAAACATCTCAAGGCGCTTTATAGAGGCATGTGGGGGAGGGGGTGGATGATGGAAGTCGAACCAAAGCAGATGAAGGAAAATTGAGGAGATCTGACCAAAAGTAATAGAGACATATAGTTATACAGCACAGAAACAGGCCCTTTGGCCCATCGTGTTTGTGATGGCCATCAAGCACCTATCTATTCTAATCCCATTTTCCAGCACTTGGCCTGTAACCTTGTATGCTATGGCGTTTCAAGTGCTCATCTAAATACTTCTTAAATGTTGTGAGGGTTCCTGCCTCTACCACCTCTTCAGGCAGTGTGTTCCAGATTCCAACCACCCTCTGGGTGAAAAATTTTTCCTCAAATTCCCTCTAAGCCCCCTGCCCCTTCACTTAAATCTATGCTCCCTGGTTATTGATCCCTCCGCTAAGGGAAAATGTTTCTTCCCATCTACCCTATCTATGCCCCTCATAATTTTGTATACCTCAATCAGGTCCCCCCTCAGCCTTCTCTGCTCTAAGGAAAACAACCCTAGCCTATCCAGTCTCTCTTCGTGGCTGAAATGCTCCAGCCCAGGCAACATCCTGGTGAATCTCCTCTGCACCCTCTCCAATGCAATCACATCCTTCCTATAGTGTGGCGACCAGAACTGTACACAGTACTCCAGCTGTGGCCTAACTAGCATTTTATACAGCTCCATCATAACCTCCCTGCTCTTATATTCTATGCCTCGGCTAATAAAGACAAGTATCCCATATGCCCTCCTAACCACCTTATCTACCTGTACTGCTGCCTTCAGTGATATATGGACAAGTACACCAAGCTCCCTCTGACCCTCCGTACTTCCTAGGGTCCTACCATCCATTGTATATTCCCTTGCCTTGTTTGTCCTCCTAAAATGCATCACCTCACACTTCTCAGGATTAAATTCCATTTGCCACAGCTCTGCCCATCTTACCAGCCCATCTATATCGTCCTGTAATCTAAGGCTTTCCTCCTCACTATTTATGACACCACCAATTTTTGAGTCATCTGTGAACTGACTGATCATACCTCCTATATTCATATCCAAGTTATTAATGTACACTACAAACAGAAATGGTCCCAGCACCCATCCCTGTGGTACACCACTGTTCACAGGCTTCCAATCGCAAAAGCAACACCTGACCATTACCCTCTGCCTCCTGCCACTAAGCCAATTTTGGATCCAATTTGCCAAATTACCCTGGATCCCATGGGCTCTTATCTTCTTAACCAATCTCCCATGTGGAACCTTATCAAAAGTCTTACTGAAGTCCATGTAGATTACATCAACTGCTTTACCCTCATCTACACATCTAGTCACCTCCTTGAAAAATTCAATCAAATTTGTTAGATATGATCTCCCCCTGACAAAGCCATACTGACTATTCTTGATTAATCCCTACCTCTCCAAGTGGAGATTAATCCTGTTCCTCAGAATGTTTTCCAATAGTTTCCCTACCACTGATGTTAGACTCACTGGCCTGTAATTGCCTGGTTTATCCCTGCTACCCTTCTTGAATAATGGTACCACACTCGGCAACCTCCAGTCCTCTGGCACCTCTCCCCTGGCCAGAGAGGATTTGAAAATTTGTATCAGAGCTCCTGCTGTCGCCTCCCTTGCCTCACATAACAGCCTGGGATACATCGCATCTGGGCCTGGGGGTTTATCCACTTTTAAGCTCACTTAAACTGCTAATACCTCCTCCCTTTCAATGCTAATTTGTTGAGTATATCACGATCCCCCTCCCTGATCTCTAAACCTACACGTCCTTCTCCATGGTGAACACAGATGAAAAGTAATCATTTAAAACCTCCCCTATGTCCTCCGACTCCACACAGATTGCCACTTTGGCCCCTAATGGGCCCTACTCTTTCCCTGGTTATCCTCTTGCCTTAATAAATGCCTTGGAATTTTCCTTTATCTTGCCCGCCAGTGTTTTTTCATGCCCCCTCTTTGCTCTCCTAATTACTTTTTTAAGTACCTCCCTACACTTTCTATACTCTAGGGCCTCTGCTGTTTTTAGCCCTCTGAATCTGCCATAAGCCTCCTTTTTTTCCTTATCCATTCGTCTATATCCCTTGACATCCAAAGTTCCCTGGACTTGTTGGTCCTACCTTTGTCCTTCTAGTTGGTAGAGGTTGCGGGTTTGGAAGGTGCTGTCTCAGGAGCTTTGGCGCGTTGAAGCCCAAGATCAGCCATCAGCTTCTACCCTATCAAACCCTTTCAGAATCTTGTATGTCTCAATTAGATCACCTTTCATTTTTCTAAACACCAGAGAATATCAGCCCAATTTACTCAGCCTCTCTACATAGGACAACCCCATCATCCGAGGGATCAATTTAGTAAATCTTTGCTGCACTGCCTCCAGTGCAAGTCTATCCTTTCTTAAATGTGGAGACCAAAACTGCACACAGTATTCCAGGTGTGGTCTCACCAAAGCCCTGTACAGTTTTAGTAAGACTTCTTTATTCCTGTACTCCAATCCCCTTGCAATAAACGCCAGCATGCCATTTGCCTTCCTAATAGCCTGCTGCACCTGCATGTTAACTTTTTGCGTTCCTTGTACGAGTACCCCCAAATCTCTCTGAACATCAACACTTACCAGTTTCACACCTTTTAAAAAAGGTTCAGCTTTTCTGTTTTTACAACCAAAGTGAACATCACACTTCTCTACATTATACTCCATTTTCTATCTTGTTGCCTACTCACTTAACCTGTCTATGTGGGAGTTGACCCCACAATCTTTTGTGAGGTGAGAGTGCTACTCACTGAGCCACAGTTAACCAGTGGATAAAACTTGTGAACTTGATTGTTGGGTGTGATTAATAAAAGTGCACTCCATAATCACATACTGGCTAACTGATTTCTGTTAACCTTTTAAAAGTACTACACTTAAATGATCAGCCATAGTTTATAAGTAGGTGCAGGAGGATTGGGACAATGATTGCAAGCAGACAGGAGAATAGCTGATAAGATTTAATGCAGGCAAGTGCATGTTGCGGGAACATATGAACAGGAGGAGGTCATTCAGCTCCATAAACCTGTCGCATCATTCAATTTTTTGTTTATTCATTCATGGGATGTGGGCATCACTGGCCAGGCCAGCATTTATTGCCCATCCCTAATTGCCCTTGAGAAGGTGGTGGTGAGCCGACTTTTTGAAACGCTGCAGTCCATGTGACGTAGGTACACCCACAGTGCTGTTAGGAAGGGAGTTCCAGGATTTTGATCTAGCGACAGTGAAGGAATGACGATATAGTTCCAAATCAGGATGGTGTGTGACTTGGAGGGGATCTTGCAGGTGGTGGTGTTCCCATGCAACTGCTAATGGAATGCTATCCTTTATTACGAGAGGAATTGAAAATAAAAGTAAGGATGTTATGCTTCAGTTATACAGGACATTGGTGAGACCACATCTCGAATACTGAGTTCAGTTTTAGTCTCCTTATTTGAGAAAGGATGTAAATGCATTGGAGGCAGTTCAGAGGAAGTTTACTAGATTGATACCTGGAATGAGCGGGTTGTCTTATGAGGAAAGGTGGGACAGACTGGGTTTGTTTTCACTGGAGGTTAGAAGAGTGAGGGGAGACTTGATTGAAGTTTATAAGATCCTGAACAGTCTTGACAAGGTGGATGTGGTAAGGATGTTTCCTCTTGTGGGTGAGTCCAGAACTAGGGGGCACTGTTTTAAAATTAGGGGGTCGCCCTTTTAAGACAGAGATGAAGAGAAATTCTTTCTCTCAGAGGGTTGTGCGACTTTGGAACTCTCTGCCTCAATGCGGGAACATTGAATATGTTTAAGGCGGAGGTAGATAGATTCTTGTTAGGCAAGGAAATTAAGGGGTATCGGGGTAGATGGGAATGTGGAATTCAAGACACAAACATGATCTTATTAAATGGCTGAGCAGGCTTGAGGGGCCAAATGGCCTACTTCTGCTCCTAATTCGTAAGTTTGAATGTTTGTAGCCTCTGACCTGCTCTTGTAGCCATGGTATTTATATGGCTACTCCAGTTCAGTTTCTGGTCAATGGTAACCCCCAGGATGTTGATAGTGGGGGATTCAGCAATCATAATGCCATTGAATGTCAAGGGGAGATGGTTTGATTCTCTCTTGTTAAGATGGTCATTGCCTGGCACTTGTGTGGCGCGAATGTTACTTGCCACTTATCAGCCCAAGCCTGGATATTGCTGCATTTCTACACGGACTGCTTCAGTATCTGAGGAGTTGCCAATGGTGCTGAACATTGTGCAATCATCAGCGAACATCCGCACTCTGACCTTACGATTGAAGGAAGGTCATTGATGAAGCAGCTGAAGATGGTTGGGCCTAGGACACAATTAGATCATGGCCGATCTATACCTTAACTCAATTCATCTGCCTTGGTTCCGTAAACCCTCGTACCCTTCCCCAACAAAAATCTATCAATCTCAGTTTTGAAAAGTTTCAATTGACTCCCATCCTCAACAGCTTTTTTGGGGGGGTGGGGGAGAGAGTTCCACATTTTCACTTCTCTTTGTGTGAAGAAGTGTTTCCTGACATCACCCCTGAACGGCCTGGCTCTAATTTGTTCCTGAACTCCCCCCACCAGTTTCTCTGGTTCTCCCCTATCAAATCTTTTAATTATTTTGAACACCTTGATTAGTTTACCCCTGAATCTTCTATACTCAGGGAACACAATCTCAGTTATAAAATCGGGGGACACGCTCATTAAGTTTTTGGGTGTTCTTTATTTTATTTTACTTAAGCTATTTTTGGTTTCTGTGTTTCTGGTTAATCTCAGAGATTGAACCCTGACTCCTATGTCCCAGAAAGTCTTTTCACTTGCTCAGATATCTCAGTAAATTCATAAAGCATGCCCATGAAATGAACAAAGGGCAGTCTTTGTATATAAAAACAATAAATGCTGGAAATACTCAGCAGGTCTGGCAGCGTCTGTGGAGAGAGAAGCAGAGTTAACGTTTCAGGTCAGTGACCCTTCTTCAGAACTGGCAAAGGTTAGAAATGTAATAGGTTTTAAGCAAGTAAAGCAGGGTTGGGGAAAGAGATAACAAAGGAGAAGGTGTAAATAGGACAAGGTCACAGAATAGCTGACCAGAAGGTCGTAGAGCAAAGGCAAACAATATGTTAATGGTGTGTCGAAAAACAATGCATTAGTACAGATAGGGTGTTAACGGACTGAAAACTGAACAGCCACAAGTACAAACATGAAAAAAAAGTGGGTAAGCAAACTGAACAAACTAAGATGAAATAAAATAAACACAAAAAATATACAAAAAAAGAAAAAATAACTCAAAATAAAAGTAAAATGGGGGGCCCGTCACGCTCTGAAATTATTGAACTCAATGTTCAGTCCGGCAGGCTGTAGTTTGCCTAATGGGAAATGAGATGCTGTTCCCCGAGCTTGCGTTGATGTTCACTGGAACACTGCAGCAATCCCAGGACAGCGATGTGAGCATGAGAGCAGGGGGGAGTGTTGAAATGGAAAGCAACCGGAAGCTCGGGGTCCCGCTTGTGGACTGAGCGGAGGTGTCTTCGATTTGTTTCAGCCACTAGCTCTATGCTGTACCTTCATGAAATGCTGAGTGACAATAGACTACATTCTGACTTACAACTTAGCTGCCAAGCAAATTTATTAAACATTAATAGAACAGTCGTAACACAGTACTATATTTTGAGAGTAATTATTAAGCATAATAGTAGAAAATAATAAATACATTATAACGTCTGTGCTGAACTATGACTAATATTACTAAACAGTGGTTCTTTTTTTTCTCACTGCCTACAATGTTTTTTTTTGTTTTTTATTTCATTGAATGTAACCATCATTGGCAAGGCAAGCATTTATTGTCAATCCCGAATTGCCCTTGATCTGACTGTCTCTCTTCAAAGGCTTCAGGCAGACTTCAGATTAGTAAAAAAAGAGTTTGGAAGATTCAATAGTAACTTTCAAAAGGGAATTATGCTTAGAAATATAGAATCATAGAATGGCTATAACAGGAGGCCATTCAGCCCATCATGTCCATACAGGCTCTCTGCAAGGGCAACTCAGCTAGTCCCACTCCCCTGCCTTTTCCCTATAGCCCTGCAAATTTTTTCTCTTCAGATAATTATCGAATTCCCTTTTGAAAGCCCTGATTGAATCTGCCTCCACCACACTCTCAGGCAGTGCATTCCAGATTCTAACCGCTACTTGAAGTGGAAAAAAAACTTGAAAGCTATGGGGAAAGGGTAGGGGAATGGGACTAATTGGATAGCTCTTTCAAAAAGCCAGCACAGGCACGATGGCCGAATGGCCTCCTTCTGTGCTGTAGGATTCTTTGATGAATACCTTCGAAAACATGACTGGGAGCCAAGTAGATTTTTAAAATTGTTAAATTCAAAAAAAGTACAAATCCCACAAGATATTTGTTTTTGAACTGAGTGTCTTGGTTTCTCCTGCAGACATCAGTGACTAAAGTTTGTAAGCATTGTGCCAGATTATGGTGAGTCACGGTTTCCGGGTGTGAAGACGCTTTTAACTCCTTATGTACCATGGCAGAATTAAACAAGCCAGTAATGGGTTAAGTGTTAGATTACATTACTTACTTAATGAATGGCGTGAGCTAGATGGCAGAGGCTGAAGGTTATCTGATAGACAGAGACAAACTTAATTAATTATTACAGAGTAGCACTCAACACAGCTAACCAAAACCAGTCACTTACAGATCTGAGGCAGTCAGATTTTGTTTTCTAATTTTGTCTCGGAATGTGGGCGATGCTGGCAAGGCTGGCATTTATTGTCCTTGCCCTGGTATAACTGAGTGGCTTGCTAGGCCATTTCCGAGAGGAGTTGTTAGGCCATGGAATACCATGGAAGCAGAATCCATAATAAAGTTTAAAAGCGAAGTGGACAAATGTTTGAAAAATTAAGCAGGAGTGGCGATTGGGCAAAGGAGTGGGATGAATTGGATTGTTCCTTCAGTGAGGCAGGCACGTGAGTGCGAACGGGCAAATAGCCTCTTTGCTGTAACATTCTACATTTCTAGAAGGCAGAGCTACAAACGGAGAAACGATTGGGACTTATTTTACAGCACACTGCAAAATGCTACTGGATCTGACACATTGGTCGTACTGGTCTCCTCGTGAATGCTTAACACTGCAAGGGGATGGAAGCTTAAAACTCACTTCCTGTCCCAGTTATCATGCATGTTGGTTTCAGACTGTTGGCCTGTGCTCAGGTGCCATGAAACAGCATCTTAATTTTTTTTCCACAGTAGTCGCAGCCGGGTCTGAGTTTATTGACAATGCAATGAAATACAAAAGCATATTTGTTTAAAAAACAGGTAAAATAAACCAAATCCTCTTGTGTTGTGAGCTCACTCCATCCTTTTCCAGCCCTTGGCATTTGTCCCAAACTTGTAGACCAATTGGCGCCCATCCACTCTCTCCAGAATTCCCTTTTTGTAGTAATATCTGCACAAGTAAATCAGGGACAGTGAGAAATGGAGCAGTTTATTGTCCTGCGCGCAAATCGGTTTCCGCATTCCTTACAACAGTGACTACACTTAAAACGTATTTAATTGGCTGTCAAGCGCTTTGGGACATCCTGAGGCCATGAAAGGCGCTATATAAATGTAAGTTGTTGTTGTGAAAACTGATTTTCACTGACACGTAGGTTAATCATATAGAAAGACTTAGATTTATATAGCACCGTTAACATAATAAAAACGTTCCAAAGTGCTTCACTGGAGCACTTATCAAACAAAATTTGACACTGACACACATAAGGAGATATTACATATGAACATGTGAATTAGATGCAGGAGGAGGCCACTCGGCCCTTCGAGCCTGCCCCACCATTCAATAAATTCATGGCTGAACTGATTACTCCACATTCCCGCCTATCCCTGATAACCAAAAGTTTAATCAAAGACGCAGGTTTTAAGCAGTGTCTTCAAGGAGTAGAGAGAGGCAGAGAAATTTAGGGCCTCACAGAGTTTTGCAGGGCAGACTTTGAGAAGAGGATATCCAAATGTTTCTAGTTCACTAATCTTCTCCCACAGAATGTGAGAATGGAATACATTCCACACAGAATTCATTGTTGTTTCTATGGAACCAAAAAGAGATGAATTATCTACTAATTCAAATTAACCAACTTTATGAGGAGCAGCCTGTAACGTTTTAACAGAGGACTCGTCTATCTAATCTAGAGTTGCCAACCCTCCAAGATTGCCCTGGAGTCTCCAGGAATTAAAGATTAATCTGCTAGGAACAAATCATAGGGGCTTGTGATTTTTACTCATTTTTTTTTAACAATTCCATTTATCCGTTATAAAAATATTGGAATTTGGCAAGGTAGTTAACAGTGGGAGGTCAAGTGATGACACCTCCAGGAATACATCCCTTTGGAGTTGGCAACCCTGATCCCTCTCCCCTTTGGGCCCTATATTTAATACACAAGTTTCACCTCATGGCTCGGCTCAGTTTCTCGTACGTCATGCTGCTATTGTTCTTCTTTTGACCCCATAGCTGAGCAACAGCATCAGACCTCAAGAACCTGAAGGTCCCTTCTGTCCTGTCTTCCCATTTCAGTAATCCTGGATTCCGATCAGGATTTTGCAAGATGTTTAGGATGAATTCCCACAGATGTGTTCCATGTGGACCTAGGATCAGAAGCGATAACTGGATATATTCACATGAATGCACAGTTCTGGGCTCTATATTACCAAAAGGATTATAGAGGCCCTGGAGAAGTTGCAAAACAAGATTTGCAAGGATGATACCAGGCCTGAAAGGTTATAACTATCAGGAAAGGCTGAACATGCTGGGAAAAGAGAAGGCTGAAAGTTGATCTGATAGAAGTCTTTACAATCATGAAGGTGTTTGATAGGGTAGACGTAGAGAAGATGTTTCTGCTTGTGGGAGAATCCAGAACTAGAGATCATAAATATAAGACATAAACTAATAAATCCAATAAGGAATTCAGGAGAAACCTCTCTACTCAGAGAGTGGTGAGAATGTGAAACTTGCTACCAAATGGAGTGGTTAAGGTGAATAACATTGATCCATTTAAGGGGAAGCTAGATATGCACATGAAGGAGAAAGGAAAGGAAGGATATACTGATGGGATTAGATGAAGAGGGGTGGGTGGAGGCTCGTGTGGAGCATAAATACTAGCATGGACCAGTTGGGCCAACTGGCCTGTTTCTGTGTGTTGAGTGATCGCTTTTAAGAGTGATGTCCCTTTAAGATCTTAGTATGCTAATAAGCTAAGTGCCAGGATGCAATCATGTGCCTACAAGTGGGCGGCACAGTGGCGCAGTGGCTAGCACCGCAACCTCACAGCTCCAGCAACCCGGGTTCGATTCTAGGTACTGCCTGTGTGGAGTTTGCAAGTTCTCCTTGTGACTGTGTGGGTTTTTGTCGGGTGCTCCAGTTTCCTCCCACAGCCAAAGACTTGCTGGTTGATAGGTAAATTGGCTGTTATAAATTGCCCCTAGTATATGTAGGTGGTGAGGGAAGGTGGGGATGTGAGAGGGTAATGGGACTAATGTAGGATTAGTATAAATGGGTGGTTGATTGTCAACACAGACTCAGTGGGGCAAAGGGCCTGTTTCAGTGCTGTATCTCTAAATAAATAAATAAGCCAGACTCACTGCAACTGTAACACCCAGAGTAAAGTTCTGTAAATAGTTAGCTCTGTATTGTATATATGTTTAGCTGTAAATAAACCTGTTTGAGATCTTCAACCAACTGGACTCCACGCGTCTCATTTATGTTGCACCAGACAACATAGAGAACTCATTACACTGTATGTAATATGCATGCGTCATCACTTAATTGGAATATCACAATTGAGTTTGGAGTGTGACAGGCTCTTTGTAATATCCAGAAATTGACTTCACCCATCACTGGCCTGCCCCTTATTCCAGCTAAAGGAGACTAAGAGCACATGACAGTCATTGAGGAAGGTTAAATGAAGCGAAAAGCAAAGAGAATTTTTACTTGGCTCGGTGGGCAGCACTCTCGCCTCTGAGTCAGAAGGTCATGGGTTCAAGTCCCACTCTAGAGACTCGAGCACAAAATCTAAGCTGACACTTCAATCCAGTACAGAGGGAGTGCTGCACTGTCAGAGGTACTGTCTTTCAGATGAGGCGTTAAACCAAGGCTCCATCTGCCCCCTCAGGTGGATGTAAAAGATCTATTGGAAGGAGAGTAAGGGAGCGCTCCCTGGCGTCCTGGTAAATTTTTATCCCTCAACCAACATCATCAAAAAGTATATGATCTGGTCATTTGTTTTATTGGCTGCTGCTTTTTCTACATTTATAACAGTGACTACACTTCAAAATGATTTGACTGGCTGTAAACCGCATTGGAATGTGTTGAGGTTGTGAAAGGGGATACATAAATGCAAATGTTCTTTCTTTCTAAACCTCATTGCATATTGCCTTCTTGTTGAGTTCCTGCAAGATTGGTTCATTTGTTCAATTACGTTCATTCTAAACCATAATGCGACTGCGTTTCTCCGTGATGTTGCAGTCCTGGGTTAACACTGAGCTCATTGTCAGTAATATAGAGAGAGCTATGGCTTTAAGAAATAACGCTGGCTTCAGCTCAGTTTAGGCTGCAAAGTTCCCCAAAGCAGATCTTGTGCTGATCCAGTGGTGGGATTATGAAGAGTATAACATTGTGTAGCATTGACATATATCATCAATCTTCCAACTGATAATTTTGATTCTCACCTGTGTCAGGGCATTTACTACACTTGCTTTTTATAGTTTTCAGGACATCATTGCTTTCACTCCATTGTTTCCTTGGTCTTTCTCTCTTCCTTCTTTTCAGTTTTGCAATATTTTTGAATGATGACTCTATCAAACCAAGACCAAAACAGTTTTTTCCCCATTAGTTTGGCAACCTGCATTGAAAATGAAATCTCCAGGGTCCATTACTGTTCACTGACACTAGAATAATTGGTAATCGGAATTGAAAGAGTTTTCATTTTTGTCCCCCACCCCCAATCTTCTGCTCACTCCCCACACCCTTTAATATCACACCCAGTCTAATCCCACGCTCCCACTCACACCCCACACACTTTAATATCACACCCAGTCTAATCTCACTCTCCCCCTCACACCCCACACCCTTTAATATCCCACCCAGTCTAATTCCACTCTCCCACTCACACCCCACACCCTTTAATATCCCACCCAGTCCAATCCCACTCTCCCCCCCACTCCCCACACCCTTTAATATCACACCCAGTCTAATCCCACTCTCCCACTCACACCCTTTAATATCCCACCCATCTAATCCCACTCTCCCCCTCACTCCCCACACTCTTTAATATCACACCCAGTCTAATCCCACTCTCCCCCCTCAGACCCCGCACCCTTTAATATCACACCCAGTCTAATCCCACTTTCCCCCTCACTCCCCACTCCCTTTAATATCCCACCCAGTCTAATCCCACTCTCCCCCTCACTCCCCACACTCTTTAATATCACACCCAGTCTAATCCCACTCTCCCCCTCAGACTCCGCACCCTTTAATATCCCACCCAGTCTAATCCCACTTTCCCCCTCACTCCCCACTCCCTTTAATATCCCACCCAGTCTAATCCCACTCTCCCCCTCACTCCCCGCACCCTTTAATATCACACCCAGTCTAATCCCACTCTCCCCCTCACTCACCGCACCCTTTAATATCCCACCCAGTCTAATCCCACTCTCCCCCTCACTCCCCACACTCTTTAATATTCCACCCAGTCTAATCCCACTCTCCCCCTCAGACTCCGCACCCTTTAATATCACACCCAGTCTAATCCCACTTTCCCCCTCACTCCCCACTCCCTTTAATATCCCACCCAGTCTAATCCCACTCTCCCCCTCACTCCCCGCACCCTTTAATATCACACCCAGTCTAATCCCACTCTCCCCCTCACTCACCGCACCCTTTAATATCCCACCCAGTCTAATCCCACTCTCCCCCTCACTCCCCACACTCTTTAATATTCCACCCAGTCTAATCCCACTCTCCCCCTCACTCCCCGCACCCTTTAATATCACACCCAGTCTAATCCCACTCTCCCCCTCACTCACCGCACCCTTTAATATCCCACCCAGTCTAATCCCACTCTCCCCCTCACTCCCCACACTCTTTAATATTCCACCCAGTCTAATCCCACTCTCCCCCTCACTCCCCACACTCTTTAATATCCCACCCAGTCTAATCCCACTCTCCCACTCATTCCCCACACTCTTTAATATCCCACCCAGTCCAATCCCACTCTCCCCTCACATCCCACACCCTTTAATATCCCACCCAGTCTATTCCCACTCTCCCCCTCACACCCCACACCCTCTAATATCACACCCAGTCCAATCCCACTCTCCCCCTCACTCCCCACACCCTTTAATATCACACCCAGTCTAATCCCACTCTCCCCCTCACACCCCACACCCTTTAATATCACACCCAGTCTAATCCCACTCTCCCCCTCAGTCCCCGCACCCTTTAATATCACACCCAGTCTAATCCCACTCTCCCCCTCACTCCCCACACCCTTTAATATCCAACCCAGTCTAATCCCACTCTCCCCCTCACTCCCCACACCCTTTAATACCCCTCCCAGTCTAATCCCACTCTCCCCCTCACTCCCCGCACCCTTTAATATCCCACCCAGTCTAACCCCACTCTCCCCCTCACTCCCCGTACCCTTTAATATCCCACCCGATCTAATCCCACTCTCCCCCTCACTCCCCACACCCTTTAATATCACACCCAGTCTCATCCCACTCTCCCACTCACTCCCCACACCCTTTAATATCCCACCCAGTCTAATCCCACTCTCCCCCTCACTCCCCGCACCCTTTAATATCACACCCAGTCTAACCCCACTCTCCCCCTCACTCCCCGCACCCTTTAATCTACCACCCAATCTAATCCCACTCTCCCCCTCACACCCCACACCCTTTAATATCCCACTGAGTCTAACCCCACTCTCCTCCTCACTCCCCATACCCTTTAATATCCCACCCATTCTAACCCCACTCTCCTCCTCACTCCCCGCACCCTTTAATATCCCACCCAGTCTAATCCCACTCTCCCCCTCACTCCCCGCACTCTTTAATATCACACCCAGTTTAATCACACTCTCCCCCTCACTCCCCGCACCCTTTAATATCCCACCCAGTCTATTCCCACTCTCCCCCTCACTCCCCGCACCCTTTAATATCACACCCAGTCTAACCCCACTCTCCCCCTCACTCCCCGCACCCTTTAATATCACACCCAGTCTAACCCCACTCTCCCCCTCACTCCCCGCACCCTTTAATATCCCACCCAGTCTAATCCCACTCTCTGCTCACTTCTTGTACCCTTTCATATCCCACCCAGTTTCAGACTCTGTGAAGTATTTGGTGTTTAGAAGGTCAGTGGTTTAAACCCCACTCCAGAGACTTGAGCCCATAATCCAGGCTGACACTCCAGTGCAGTATTGAGGGAGTGCTGCAGTGTCTGAGGTGCCGGCTTTTGGATGAGACGTTAAATTGTGAGCCTTGTCTGCCTCATAAAAAATCCCACGGCACGATTCTGAAGAAGAGCAGGGGAGTTCTCCCTGATGTCCTGGCCAATATTTATGCTATATAAATACAAGTTATTGTTGTATATGATCTGCTCAATTCACACTGTCTAAATGATAAACAAATGAGAAGGCATGTTTAAAGAATGCTCATAGAAAAGAATTACCTTTCATGAGGTCGGGGTTGGAGTTGCTGAACTGCTTCAGGTGATGATTGAAAGTCATACTTTCCATTTGCCCCACAGGGTGACACGGAAAAGGAAAGGGTGGCCCTGCTGCAGAGGTAAAACATGTTCAGTAAAAATACACAACCTCTGGAATCTGCTGTGAGTTGGTTCCCACCTTTCCCTACTGCACAACAGTGACTTTATTTCATTCACTGGAAAGCATTTTGTGGTGTCCTGAAGTAGTGAAAGGTGCTATATAAATGCAAATTCTTTCTTCTAGAGAGGACAAAAATTGGAAACAATGGCTGTCCCAATTCAATCCATCATCCCATTAATTCCCTGTCGCTAACCCGAACATCTCTTGGAAGTCCTGATAACTGAATTATCCACCAATGAGGTAATAGAGCTAAGAAAAGCCCTATCCCAAACCTCTAGACTCACAAAATTCAAACAGGGCACACCAGAGAATCAGAAATAGAAAAGAATAAACAACTTGCATTTATATAGCACCTTTCACACCCTTCAGGACGTCCCAAAACACTTTACAGCCAATGCAGTACTTTTGAAGTGTAGACACTGTTACAAAGTGGGAGCCAAATTGCATAAAGCAAGGGTCACACAAACAGCAAAGTGATAATGACCAGAGGATTTGTTTTTTGGTGGTGTTGGTTCAGGGATAAATATTTGCCAGGACACTGGGAGAACTCTCCTGCTCTTCTTCAAAATAGCACCATGGAATCCTTTACATCCACAGATGCTTTAATATCTCATCTGAAAGATGGCACCTCTGACAGTGCAGCACTCCCTGAGTACTGCACTGGGAGTTTTTGTAATGGGCCTTGAATCCACAGCCCTTCTGACATCGAGCCACAGCTGACACATTGGCAACTATGGCTGAGGTTTCTGGTATCAGAGGGCCAATGTCAGGCCAATGGGGCCACAGTCGAAGGCTGGTTTACTGGATTCAGAAACCATTGACTGCAAACAGCTGGACAATTTCTAAATAAGCCTTAACTGAGTCCTTTAAAACTGATCCTTTGAGAGGTATGTTCCTCTACACAGCCTCTATACAACAGAAAAATACAAATAAAACGTTATTTAAAACAAAAACAACAGCTTGTATTTATATAGCAGTTTTAAAATAGTAAAATGTCCCTCTCGTGAAAGGGTCGAGAACGAGAGGGCACAGACTTAAAGTAACGGTAAGAGAAACAAAAGTGACATGAGAAAAATCCTTTCCACGCAGCGAGTGGTTAAGGTGTGGAATGCGCTGCCTGAGAGTGTGGTGGAGGCAGGTTCAATTGAGGCATTCCAAAAGGGAATTAGACAGTTATATGAGAAGGAAGAATATGCAGAGTTATGGGGAGAAGGCAGAGGAATGGCATTAGGTGAATTGCTCTTTCAAAGAGCTGGAGCAGACATGATGGGCCGAATGGCCTCCTTCTGCCCTCTAACAATACTGTGATTCTGTGAATGCACTTCCCAGGAGCATTATCAAACAAAATTTGACACTGAGCCAACTAAGGAGACAGATTCCAAAAGCTTGGTCAAAGTTTTAAAGAGCATCTTAAAGTTGGAGGTAGAGAGGTGGAGAGGCAGTGAAGTTTCGGGAGGGAATTCTGGAGCTTGGTGCCTAGACAGATTCAGGTACTTACTGTATTCCTCCTCCGTTGGTGGAAATGGAGATTCTGTGTTTTCCAATCCATTGGGCAACTGAAACTCGAACTCTGTCCAAATCAATAGATAAGAGAGATTTTACACAGTTGTGAAATGGCTTGGCAAGGGTTAAGATTATTACTCATCTCACACAATAGACGCAAGGACTGCAGGACAGAGCAAAAGTTTAATTTAATATGAGTGAGCACCATTCCTTTAAATTATGCTAATACCCATTGTTAGAGGTGCTAACCCCTGATACACTCCTTGGGCTTAATTTTACTGACTCCCCGATATCGGGGGTCGTGACGGGGGAGCCTGGAAAATCCTTCCGGGAGAGGCCCGCCATGGGCCTCGACGCCAGGAAGGCCCCGCCCCATTTTACCGGCAGCGAGGCCTCGGGGTGGCTCCCCGTCGCTCGGCAAAAAAAGCACAATTTACATATGTTAATAAAGCTTAATGAATGCAAATTAACCTACCTTCCAACGACGGCCGACCCACACCGATATTCCGGCTGGCAGCCGGAAGTCACGCGCCTTCGGATCTCCTCTCCTTTCGGAGATCCGAGGCGTAACATTGGTGGGGAGGGGGGGAGGAGTGAAATATTCAGGGCGGTGGGGAGGGAAGCTGCAAAAACGAACGCAGTTGGGGTGACGGAGGGAAGGGGTTAAAGGTTAAAGTTATGAAAGTTCGGTGGGGGGTGGGGGAGGTCGTGATCTGAAATTTAATTTTTTGGGGTGGGACAGAGGATAAATAACAAACAAGTTATTCATTGGGGGGGCAGTGGATGAGGGGTTTGGAAGTGTGAATAAAAGTTTATTTTAATAGTTTTGTACAACCTGTCACTTTAAACATTAAAATCCAATGGAAGGGCCTGAAGCCCTTTAAAAATGGCGCTAGTGCTTGTGCGGTGGCGCTGGATGCCGTTGCGGGGGACAGAGCAGACGCCCCCTCTACATCATCAGAAGCGGGTTTTCCGCCTCCTCCATGTTAATGAGCTGTGGCTTTTTGGAGCTCGTGAGCTGTAAAAATCCAATCCCTTGTGAGGTAGATAAACTTGCCATGATTGATTACAAGTTTCTACAAAAACCCATTTCTGCCAGAGGTGTTGTCACAAGTCTCACACAACAAAGAGTCTATTTGAACAGCTACTGGACAAGCAATACAGAGGTTGCAAGTTCAAATCCCACCATGACAAACTGAACCCAATAGATTTGGTCATTTGTGGGGAGGCACCACAGTGACCATCAAGTTGTCGGCTTGTTGTAAAAAACTAAACTGATTCATTAATGTACTTCGGGGAAGGGGAACCTGCCTTTCTTACCCAGTCTGGACCTACACGTGACTCCAGTTCCAGACTACATGGTTGGCTCTTGATGTCCTCAGGGACAACTAGTTAGGGACAATAAATGCAACCTTGCCAGAAACACCCACATCCCGACTACAAAACATTTTTTTCAAACATGGGGCTCCCAAAGTCACAAATATAACCTGAATGATTTACAAATGTTAGTTTCAAAGGTTAGTTTCTAAAGCGGTCCCCTAGGGGTGGATGAGGGTGGGAAAGGGGCCTTTCCCTGGTGAGAACATGACTTAAAGTTATGGCCAGAAAATCGAGTGTAGACTGAAATTCCAATATGCATTCCGAGTGAGTGACGTTGGAAACATTCCCCTTCAGATCGCTAATGCATTTAGACTCTGGGTGTGGTAGCATTGCATTGTTACTACAATGGTAATCAAGAGAGAGCTGAGATGTGGGTTCAAATCCCACCATGGATGTTTGTGAATTTGAGTTCAGCTAATTGAATGATGAACTGGTTTCAGTGAAAGTGACCATAAAGCTGTTGGATTGTCACAAAAGCCCATCTGGTTCACTAATGTCCTTTAGGGAAGGAAATCTGCCGTCCTTACCTGGGTCTGGCCTACATGTGACTCCAGACCCACAACAATGTGGTTGACTCTTAACTGTCCTCTGAAATAGCCTAGCAAGCCACTCAGTTGTCACTACCACCTTCACAAGGGTAACTAGGGATGGGTAATAAATGCTGGCCTTGCCAGTGACACCCACATCACACATTTTGGGCAAAGTGTAACATTAGTATGCAAAAAGCCAGAAATGTTAAAAGGATTTGATGGTGTAGATACAGAGAAACTATTTCCTCTGGTGGGAGAATCCAGAACAAGGGGAAATAACCTTAAAATTAGAACTAGGCCATTCAAGAGCAAAATCAGGCAGCATTTTTTTCACCCAGAAGGTAGTGGAAATCTGGAACTCTCTCCCTCAAGAAGGCTATGGATGCTGGGAGTCAAGTAGAGCTTTCAAGCCTGAGGGTGATAGATTTTTCATTGGGAGGGGTATGAAGGGAAATGGAGCAAATGTGGGTAAATGGGGTTGAAGTTCAGATCAGCCATGATCTATTTGAATGGCTCGAGGGGCTGAATGGCCTCCTCCCGTTCCTATGTTCCTAAATCAAAATAGAAAATGCCGGAATTACCCAGTGACAGATAGCATTGATACAGGACCTTTCACATAGTAAACAGAGGGAAGGGATGAGGAGATACTGCAGGTAACTGAAACCCTTGCCAAAGAGATTTGGGGAGGGTTTTGAAGGTGGGGAGAAAGGCGGAGAAGGTCCGAAAGATTTGCTGAAAACAGAGTCAAGAATATTTAAGGGCTCTGTCACTGAGAGTGGAGTGGAAGGAACAGGAGATCTGTAGGAGCCCAGAATCAGAAGTCTAAAGCATCTACACAGAATGATCCCACCTCACAATACAGTCATGGCCTATTAAATTATGTGTAGCACATACTAGGGTATAACTAATACAGCGTATAACTTATCATCAGATATAAAATATACAGATTTAAGGTGATTGGTAGAAGGATTAGAGGAGACATGAGGAAAAACCTTTTCACCCAGAGGGTGATAGGTGTCTGGAATTCGCTGCCTGGGTCGATGGTGGAGGCAGAAACCCTCAATTCATTTAAAAGGTAAAACTCAGCAGGTCTGGCAGCATCTGTGGAGAGAGAAGCAGAGTTAACGTTTCAGGTCAGTGACCCTTCTTCAGAACTGGCAAAGGTTAGAAATGTAATAGGTTTTAAGCAAATAAAGTGGGGGGTGGGGCAAGAGATAACAAAAGGCCAGGTGTTGATAGGATAGAGGATCACAGAGAATAACAGACCAGAAGGTCATGGAACAAAGGCAAAGGGTGTGTTAATGGTGTGCTGAAAGACAAAGCATTAGTGCAGATAGGGTGTTAAAAACAGTGGGCAGGCACATGGTAAAAAAATGAATGATGAAACAAGCTAAAATAGAATAAAAATGAAAAATAAGAATAAAAATAAAAGGGGGGGCCCGTCATGCTCTGAAATTATTGAACTCAATGTTCAGTCCTGCAGGCTGTAGTGTGCCTAATCGGTAAATGAGATGCTGTTCCTCGAGCTTGCGTTGATGTTCACTGGAACACTGCAGCAATCCCAGGACAGAGATGTGGTTCCCCTTCCCACGACAACTTCCCCTGCAATCGCAGAAGGTGTAATACCTGCCCATTTACCTCCTCTCTCCTCGCTATCCAAGGCCCCAAACACTCCTTTCAGGTGAAGCAGCGATTTACTTGTACTTCTTTCAATGTAGTATACTGTATTCGCTGCTCAAAATGTGGTCTCCTCTACATTGGGGAGACAAAACGCAGACTGGGTGACCGCTTTGCTGGACACCTTCGCTCTGTCCGAAAGCATGACCCCGAGCTTCCGGTTGCTTGCCATTTCAACACTCCCCCCTGCTCTCATGCTCACAACACTTTGTCTTTCAGCACACCATTAACACACCCTTTGCCTTTGCTCCATGACCTCCTTGTCAGTTATTCTCTGTGGCCCTCTATCCTATCAACACCTTCCCTTTCGTTCTCTTCCCCCCACCCCCGCTTTATTTGCTTAAAACCTATTACATTCCTAACCTTTGCCAGTTCTGATGAAAGGTCACTGACCTGAAATGTTAACTCTGCTTCTCTCTCCACAGATGCTGCCAGACCTGCTGAGTATTTCTAGCATTTTTTGTTTTTATTTCAGATTTCCAGCATCTGCAGTATTTTGCTTTCATTTAAAAGGTACCTGGACCTGCACCTGAAGTGTTGTAGCCTGCAAGGCTACAGACCAGGTGCTGGAAGGTGGGATTAGAATGGGTGCCTATTTTTTTCAGCTGGCACAGACACGATGGGCTGAATGGCCTCCTTCTGTGCTGTAACCTTTCTATGGTTCTATGGTATAACTTATACTGGGTGTAACATACACTTAACATTGGGTATATGTTATGACTGGGTGAAATTTATACTGCAAATAACTTATGCAAGCCTATAATTTAAACTCAGTGACCCAGAAATTACTGGAAAACTGCATCTCACGACGAGCATTGTGAATTGGAATTTTTTTCTCACCGTTCAGATCATATTATTTTTGTCTTGTAACTTATTAGCTGCAAGAATTAGACTGCACAGTTTTAATTGTACCCTTTCTGGGCTGGAGATGGGGATGTTTCATGTCAGGAACATCATTAATAGCGTCCTTGCAACATGAAGTTCCAGCCTTAAATGTCTGCAGCGAGACTGCTTCATATTTACGGCGCAAATCCAGGAATTTCATATAACTCACAGGGAGGTTGAGGGCAGGTTGATGTTTCTGTGAGGCTAATGGCGGAGCAACAAAAATCGTCCAGCAACTTGTGCCAATTCACAGGGAACCTCTCCCACGGCACATTACTGGGTTTTTACACGTTAATAACAGCAAACGTCATTAAACTCACCGCCATTTTCTCAGCAATTTTCAGCCCCCCTGTATGTTATACTCCATTATAAGTTACACCACAGTATAAGTTACTGTCCAATGTTATTGGGATGTAGGAAATGGAGTATATAATAATAATGTAATACAATAATGGCACATAACAAATTGTGAGGTGTGACTTATACTTGGGTATAACCTACACTGGATATAACTTATACTGAATCTATCTTATACTCGGATATAACTTATGCTTGTTTATAATAGTTATACCTTATATTGGGTGCAACTTATAATCAGACATACAGTGAATAATTTATACTGACACTAATATATACAAAGGTTCAACTTACACTGGGTATATCTTATACTGGAGTACAACTTATACTGAACTACAAATTACACTAAGATACTGGGGTAAAAGCTACAATGCAGTACACTGTAGCCACGCCCCTAGCCAAGCTGTTCCAGTACAGCTACAACACTGGCATCTACCCAACAATGTGGAAAATTGCCCAGGTATGTCCTGTACACAAAAAGTCCAACCCGGCCAATTACTGCCCCATCAGCTTACTCTTGATCATCAGAAAAGTGATAGAAGGAGTCATCGACAGTGCTATCAAGCGGCACTTACTCAGCAATAACCTGCTCAGTGACGCGCAATTTGGGCTCTGCCAGGGCCACTCAGCTCCTGACCTGATTACAGCCTTGGTCCAAACATGGACAAAAGAGCTGAACTCAAGAGGTGAGGTGGAGTGACTGCCCTTGACATCAAGGCAGCATTTGACCGAGTATGGCATCAAGGAGCCCTAGCAAAACTGGAGTCAATGGGAATCAGGGGGAAAACTCTTCGCTGGTTGGAGTCATACCTAGCGCAAAGGAAGATGGTTGTGTTTGGACGGCTGCCAACCTGCCATTCATATCTCATCCAGACACATTTTAGTTTCTTTACTTGTCCCATTACCACTCCCCATGATTTTGTACCATGAAACCTTTTGTCATTTAATCTCTCCTGCCCTCCACCCTATCATAGTCATAGAGTTTTACAGCACAGAAACAGGCCCTTCGGCCCAACGCACCTGCGCCGACCATCAAGCACCCGTCCAAAACTAATCCCACTTCCCCGCACTTGGCCCGTAGCCTTGTATGCTAGGACATTTCAAATGCTCATCTAAAGACTTCTTAAATGTTGTGAGGGTTCCTGCCTCTACCACCTCTTCAGGCAATGTGTTCCAGATTTCAACCACCCTCTGGGAGAAAAGATTTTTCCTCAACTCCCCTCTAAACCTCTTGCCCCTTACCTTAAGTCTATGCCCCCTGGTTATTGACCCCTCCGCTAAGAGAAAAAGTTTCTTCCTATTTATCCTATCAATGCTCCTCATAATTTTGTCTACCTCAATCAGGTCCCCCCTCAGCCTTCTCTGCTCTAAGGAAAGCAGCCCCACCCTATCCAGTCTCTCTTCATAGCTGAAATGCTCCAGCCCAGGCAACATCCTGGTGAATCTCCTCTGCACCCTCTCCAGTGCAATCACATCCTTCGTATAGTGTGGTGACCAGAACTGTACACAGTACTCCAGCTGTGGCCTAACCAGTGTTTTATACAGCTCCATCATAACCTCCCTGCTCTCATATTCTATGCCTCAGCTAATAAAGGCAAGTATCCTGGTCTGCCTTCCTAACCACTTTATCTTTCTGTGCTCCTTCAACGATCTATGGAAAAGCACCCCAAGGTCCCTCTGACCCTCTGTACTCCCTGGGATCCTACCATCCATTGTATATTCCCTTGCCTTGTTAGCCCCCAAAAAGTGCATCACCTCACACTTCTCAGGATTAAATTCCATTTGCCACTGCTCTGCCCTCCCCATCTATATCGTCCTGTAATCTAAGGCCTTCCTCCTCACTATTTACGACACCACCAATTTTCGTGTCGTCTACGAACTTACTTATCATACCTCCTATATTCACGTCTAAATCATTAATGTACACTACAAACAGTAAGGGCCCCAGCACTGATCCCTGTGGTACCCCACTGGTCACAGGCCTCCATTCGTAAAAACAACCCTCTACCATCACCCTCTGCCTCCTTCCACTAAACCAATTTTAAAACCAATTCCCATGTGAGACCTTTTCAAAAGTCTTACTGAAGTCCATGTAGACGACATCAACTGCTTTACCCTCATCTACACTTCTAGTCACCTCCTCGAAAAATTCAATCAAGTTTGTTAGACACGATCTCCCCCTGACAAAGCCATGCTGACTATCCCTGATTAATCCCTGCCTCTCCAAGTGGAGATTAATCCCATCTCTCAGAATTTTTTCCAATAATTTCCCTACCACTGATGTTAGTCTCACAGGGCTATAATTACCTGGTTTATCCCTGCTACCCTTCTTAAATAATGGTACCACATTCATTGTCCTCCAGTCCTCTGGCACCTCTCCTGGGGCCTGAGAGGATCTGAAAATTTGAGTCAGAGCCCCCGCTATCTCCTCCCTTGCCTCACATAGCAGCCTGGGATACATCTCATCTGGGCCTGGGGATTTATCCACCTTCAAGCCCACTAATACAGCTCATACTTTCTCCTTTTCAATGCTAATTTGATCAAGTATATCACAGTCCCCTTCCCTGATCACTACACCTACATCGTCCCTCTCCATAGTGAACACAGATGAAAAATAATAGTCCTAAACCTCACCTATGTCCTCTGGCTCCACACACAGATTGCCTCTTTGATCCCTAATGGGCCCCACTTTTTCCCTAGTTATCCTCTTGCCCCTAACATACTTATAAAACGCCTTGGGATTTTCCTTTATCTTGTCTGCCTGTGATTTTTCATGCCCCCTCTTCGCTCTCCTAATTAGTTATTTAAGTTCTCCCCTACACTTTCTATACTCCTGTAGGGCCTCCACTGTTTTCAGCACTCTGAATCTGCCATACGCCTCCTTTTTTTTCCTTATCCAATCCTCTATATCCCTTGACATCCAGGGTTCCCTTGACCTGTTGGTCCGACTCTTCACCTTTACAGGAACATGCTGCACCTGAACCCTCACAATTTCCCTTCTAAATAACTCCCATTGGTCTGATGTAGACTTTCCTATAAGAAGCTGCTCCCAGTTCACTTTGGCCAGATCCTGTTTAATCATATTGAAATCTGTCTTCCCCCAATTTAGTACTCTTATTTCCAGTCCCTCTATGTCCTTTTCCATAACAACCTTAAATCTTACAGAGTTATGGTCACTATCCCCGAAATGCTCCCCCACTGCCACTTCTACCACTTGTCTGGCTTCATTCCCTAGGATTAAGTCCAGTACCGCCCCTTCTCTCCATGTCCTTCCCTTTTATTCTTCTTCCCCCCTCCCCCTTCGCTTTTTCAAACCTATTACATTTCTAACCTTCGCCAGTTCTGATGAAAGATCACAGACCTGAAACATTAACTCTGTTTCTCTCTCCACAGATGCTGCCTGACCTGCTGTGTATTTCCAGCACTTACTGTTTTTATACCTACTTCCACCATTGCCCATCTCTGTCCCTTCCTCAGCTCATCTGTTGCTGAAATCCATGTCCATACCTTTCTCACCTCTAGACACAACTATTCCAATTCCCTCCAGCTGGCCTCCCCCTTGTCCTCTCCCTAAACATGAGCTCATCCAAAATTGCCTGTATCCTTACTCACACCAGCTCCCGTTCACCCATCGCCCCTGGGCTCATTGACCTACATTGGCTTTCCATTAAGCAACACCTCAATTTTAAAATTCTCATCCTTGTTTTCAATTCCCTCCATGGCTTCAACCCCCTCTCGATCTCTGTAATCTCCTCCAGCCCTACAACCCTACAGCCCTAGAAATAGTGGATGCATTGGTGGTCATCTTCCAAGATTCTATAGACTCTGGAACAGTTCCTACAGATTGGAGGGTAGCTAATGTAACCCCACTATTTAAAAAGGGAGGTTGAGAGAAAGCAGGGAATTATAGACCAGTCAGCCTGACGTGGGGAAAATTCTAGAGTCCATTATCAAAGATTTTATCGCAGAGCACGTAGAGAACAGTGGTAGAATCGGGCAGAGTCAGCATGGATTTATGAAAGGGAAATCATGCTTGACAAATCTACTAGAATTCTTCAAGGATGTAACTAGTAGAGTTGATGAGGGGGAGCCAGTGGATGTGGTTTATTTGGACTTTCAGAAGGCTTTTGACGAAGTCCCACATAAGAGGTTAGCATGTAAAATTAAAGTGCATGGGATTGGGGGTCGTGTATTGTGATGGATAGAAAATTGGTTGGCAGACAGGAAACAAAGAGTAGGAATAAACGGGTCTTTTTCCGAATGGTAGGCAGTAACTATTGGGGTACTGCAGGAATCAGTGCTAGGACCCCAGCTATTCACAATATATACATTAATGATTTAGATGAGGGAACTAAATGTAATATCTCCAAATATGCAGATGATACAAAACTGGGTGGGAGGGTGAGTTGTGAGGAGGATGCAGAGAGGCTTCAGGGTGATTTGGACAAGTTGAGTGAGTGGGCTAATGCATGGCAGATGCAGTGTAATGTGGATAAATGTGAGGTTATCCACTTTGGTAGCAAAAACAGGAAGGCAGATTATTATCTGAACGGCTATAAACTGAGAGAGGGGAATATGCAGCGAGACCTGGGTGTTCTCGTACACCAGTCGCTGAAGGTAAGCATGCAGGTGCAACAGGTGGTAAAAAGGGTAAATGGTATGTTGGCCTTCATAGCAAGAGGATTCGAGTACAGGATCAGGGATGTCTTGCTGCAATTATGCAGGGCCTTGGTGAGGCCACACCTGGAATATTGTGTGCAGTTTTGGTCTCCTTATCTGAGGAAGGATATTCTTGCTATAGAGGGAGTGAAGCGAAGGTTTACCAGACTGATTCCTGGGATGGTGGGACTGACGTATGAGGAGAGATTGAGTCTGTTAGGATTATATTCGCTGGACTTCAGAAGAGTGAGGGGGGATCTCATAGAAACCTATAAAATTCTAACAAGACTTGACAGGGTAGATGCATGAAGGATGTTCCCGATGGTGGGGGAGTCCAGAACCAGGGGTCATAGTCTAAGGATACGGGGTAAACCTTTCAGGACTGAGATGAGGAGAAATTTCTTCACCCAGAGAGTGGTGAGCCTGTGGAATTCGCTACCACACACAGCAGTTGAGGCCAAAACATTGTATGTTTTCAAGAAGGAGTTAGATATAGCTCTTGGGTCTAAAGGGATCAAAGGATATGGGGGGAAAGTGGGAACGGGTTACTGAGTTGGATGATCAGCCATGATCATAATGAATGGCGGAGCAGGCTTGAAGGGCCGAATGGCTTACTCCTGCTCCTATTTTCTATGTTTCTATGAAAGGCGCTATCTAAATGTACATCTTTCTTTGTTTCTCTTTTTACTAAAACAGTGAACAGACATGGAAAGTCCAAGAACATGGGCATCCCAACCAGGGTTTCACTATTGCATAATAATGTGTGTCAGTGAGATATTACACGGCCATTTCACAAAAGGCAAACTTTCCACGCCAGCATTCAGTGAGCAAATTGTTGCTTTGCTGAACTGGGAACAGAACTTGGTTTGCCACCCACACACAAGCCCATTATTAGACAGTCACTGCACTCGAATACGTTTTCAACTCACCATATTTCTTTCGAAGCTCTCGCAGACTCCGGTACAGATCTTCTCCCAGATACCCAAATGTTCCAATAAATCTTTCAAATGACATTTCACACAACTGCTTCCCACTGGCGTGGGATGGGGCCAAGCAGATGAAAGATGCGTCCCACTTGTTTTTTGTGATGTAGTAGCTCAGCCATTCTAAAATCTCCTCCTCTCCCCAGAACTGTGGGTCCGTGTTGAACCACTTGAGGGGCCCTGACATACACAAAAGTGGGGAATGAGCTGTTGTGGTGAAAAGCTCTTTGCCGTGACACTAACTGTTAGCCGAAGGTTTTGATTAGTAACTCGCAGCCTTGGACTGTTGCTATACTTCATTCCACATGAATATATTTTTAAAATATCCTGAATTAAACATACAGTACACTAAAAAATCTAAGACGGAGAACATTGTAAATATTTGCACAATAAATTTTGTAAAACATCAGATATTGAACTATAAATGTTGAGCAGGCGATACATGGTAACAAACAAATTGGGGCATTCAAAGATAGAGAGAGAAGCCTGTCTTGTGTTTATCAATTTTTTTTATTCTTTATACTGCGCGACTTGATATACTTCCAAGGAAGAAAATCACCCTCTCGTTTATCCAACTTAAAAATATTAGTGATAAATTTATCGATAAAATCTAAAGACTTGCCAATAAATTTGACAATGCGCTCGGCCATTTATCAATTAATTTTGCACAATGGATGTGGTTTTTACTAACTGATGGTATAGTCAAGTTTGGTGTCTTGACCTGAAGCCATGCAGTAAGAAGCAACTTGTTAAAGAAGAAAGAGACAACATCCATCATGTCCTCGAGCCATCCACAAGTTCTTGGAAGGCAATTACTCCTGAGCCATAGCCATTCTTGTATTTTGCGTGCAAACATTGTACTCATTTGTCCCATAAATGATATCAATGAACAGCTATTCTGTTTTTGGTAGCATTGACTTAGGGATGAATGGTGAACACGACACCAGGAGAACATTCTGCTGTCCTTTGAAGCAATCCTTCACGCCCACCAAACATGTTGATGGGGGCCTCGGTTTAACACCTCGTGTCCGAGGGATAGCTCAGGGACCATTTTACAAGACTGTAGGGGGAAGCGATCAAGATGGCCACCTGGTGCCTTCAGCAAGATGCCAAGACCACTTTCATAGACAGCTTGAACCAGCGTTGACAGGCAGCTCGCTGATGGTTGGGGCGGGTGAGGTGCAGAGCAGGGGTGGAGGATGAAAATCCGTTAGCTCCTCCATGGAGTTGAGTTGAAAATGGAGGCCATTGGAATGGGAGGAATCCTGGGAAGAGGCGTCAGAGTAACTGGCGCTCATAGAATAATCCAGCACAGGAGGACACCATTCAGCCCATCATACCTGTGCTGGCTCGTTGGAAAAGCTATCCAACCCTCTCCCCCTGCTCTTTCCCCATAGCCTTGTAAATTTTTCCTTTTCAAGTATTTATCCAATTCCTTTTCAAAAGGTACTATTGAATCTGCTTCCACCGCCCTTTCAGGCAGCGAGTTCCAGATCACAACAACTCACTGCATAAAAAAATACAATCTCTTTATTTCCAATCTGATTCTTTTGCCAATTATCTTAAATCTGTGTCCTCTGGTTAGTAATTCTCCTGTCACTGGAAACAGTTTCTCCTAATTTACTGTATCAAAATTCATGATTTTGAATGACTGTATTCAGTCTCCTCTTAACCTTCCCAATCTCTCCGCTAACTACAGTCCCTCATCTCTGGAACCATTCTGGTAAATCCTTGTTTTTGTACTCTATGTCTCTGTTTAGAAAGCCATGGAACCCAGATAGTCTTTTAACAATCTTCTCAACTTGTCCTGCCACCTTCAAAGACTTGTGTATGTGAACCTCAGGTCCTGGACCCCCTTTAAAATTGTACCATTGAGTTTATATTGCATCTCCTCATTGACAACCTTCCTAAAAATGGGCAGAAAGACTCGTGCTGCTCCAAGCTCTGTGCAAACCATCGGCAAAGCGGATTTTAAACTGTTTTTTGGAGCAGTCTGTGGTGGTCCCTTTAAGAGCTTCTGGTTCAGCTGTTCGGTTCCAAAGTGCAAAGAGTGTCCTCTGCCCAGTGGAGGACCTGACTGCACTGGGATCACAAATAGGGCATCGGAACATGATGGGAATATATTAGTGAGGCTCCTGCCTGTTACGGGTGAGAATGCTTTGACCAAGAAGACAGGGGACAGTTTTTTTTTAAAGAACGTTTCTCTGGTCTCACCACCACTCATTTGTGCTGAAAAATGGTGGTGATATTGGGACAAAAATGGCTACTTTACCTCCCACATTGCAGCCGCCCTCAGAACTACCCAGATTATGTCCCACCCGTTGTCAGTGCAATGAGGTGATCAGTGACAGAATGTACAAATAGACATTGTCTGGTACATTCTGTGCACAGTGATATTCTGGGACTGCATCCATTGCAAGGTCTTCTTTGAAGAAGAGCAGGGGAGTTCTGCCCGGTGTCCTGGGCCAAGATTTATCCCTCAACCAAAATCACTAATAAAAGAGATGGCCTGGTCATTATCACATTGTGTTCATGGGAGCTTGCTGTGCGCAGAATTGCCTGCTGCTTTTTCAACATTACAACAGTGACTACACTTCAAAAGTGGTTGAGGTGGCTGTAAAGTGGGGCATCGTGAGGTTGTGAATGGCTTTGTAAAATGCAAGTCTTTCTTTCTTTATCCAATGCTTTGCACAGTGTGAAATGTGGTTACAATCCTGCAATCTGAGGGTGAGCATGGTTGATGACATATTATATGCTTCGTTTGTTTAGATGTTGACTGCTGATAACACAAGCTGTCTATTCAGCTGGGAGAATGAAATGGGGTTCTGTTCGAGTGCAGAGAAGCCAAACAATTACTGTCCAATGTTTCCTTTTTATACTCATAGAATCCCAGAATGGTTACAGCAGAGAAGGAGGCCATTCAGCCCGTCCTGTCTGCGCTGGCTCTCCGAAAGTGCAATTTACCTAGTGCCACACCCCCGCCTTCTCCCTGTAACCCTGCACATACTTCCTTTACAGATAATTATCCAATTTTCTCTTGAAAGCTCCGATTGAACCTGCCTCCACCACACTCTCAGGCAGTGCATTCCAGATCCTAAACACTCACTGAACCTGCCTCCACCACACTCTCAGGCAGTGCATTCCAGATCCTAAACACTCACTGAACCTGCCTCCACCACACTCTCAGGCAGTGCATTCCAGATCCTAAACGCTCACTGAACCTGCCTCCACCACACTCTCAGACAGTGCATTCCAGATCCTAAACACTCACTGAACCTGCCTCCACCACACTCTCAGACAGTGCATTCCAGATCCTAAACGCTCACTGAACCTGCCTCCACCACACTCTCAGGCAGTGCATTCCAGATCCTAAACACTCACTGAACCTGCCTCCACCACACTCTCAGACAGTGCATTCCAGATCCTAAACACTCACTGAACCTGCCTCCACCACACTCTCAGGCAGTGCATTCCAGATCCTAAACACTCACTGAACCTGCCTCCACCACACTCTCGGACAGTGCATTCCAGATCCTATACACTCACTGAACCTGCCTCCACCACACTCTCGGACAGTGCATTCCAGATCCTAAACACTCACTGAACCTGCCTCCACCACACTCTCAGACAGTGCATTCCAGAGCCTAAACACTCACTGAACCTGCCTCCACCACACTCTCAGACAGTGCATTCCAGAGCCTAAACACTCACTGAACCTGCCTCCACCACACTCTCAGGCAGTGCATTCCAGATCCTAAACACTCACTGAACCTGCCTCCACCACACTCTCAGACAGTGCATTCCAGATCCTAAACACTCACTGAACCTGCCTCCACCACACTCTCAGGCAGTGCATTCCAGATCCTAAACACTCACTGAACCTGCCTCCACCACACTCTCAGACAGTGCATTCCAGATCCTAAACACTCACTGAACCTGCCTCCACCACACTCTCAGACAGTGCATTCCAGATCCTAAACACTCACTGAACCTGCCTCCACCACACTCTCAGACAGTGCATTCCAGATCCTAACCGTTTGCTGCATGAAAAAGTGTTTCCTCATGTTGCCATTGCTTTTGTTGCCAATTACCTTAAATCTGTGCCCTCTCATTCTCAATCCTTCCACCATTCATTCTCAGACTGAGGGTGTCGCTGGCAAGGCTGGCATTTCTTGCCCATCCCTAGCTGCCCTGAGAAGGTGGTGGTGAGCCTTCCTCTTGATACAGCTGGGTGGCTTCTTGCCCACTTGAGAGAGTAGTTAAGATACCACCAACTTGGTGCGGGACAGGAGTCACATACAGGGCCAGGCCGGGTAAGGAGAGCATGTATCCAAGCACATTAGTGAATCCTTTGGGGTTTTTACAGCTTCATGATCACTCTTACTGACCCCAGACTTTTACAATCATTTTTTAAAATTTAATTCAATCTTTTTTAAAAATTTAATTCAATTGGGGCGGCACAGTGGCGCAGTGGTTAGCACCGCAGCCTCACAGCTCCAGGGACCCGGGTTCAATTCTGGGTGCTGCCTGTGTGGAGTTTGCAAGTTCTCCATGTGTCTGCGTGGGTTTCCTCCGGGTGCTCCGGTTTCCTCCCACATGCCAAAGACTTGCAGGTTGATCGGTTAATTGGCCATTATAAATTGCCCCTAGTATAGGTAGGTGGTAGGGAAATATAGGGACAGGTGGGGATGTGGTAGGAATATGGGATTAGTGTAGGATTAGTATAAATGGGTGGTTGATGGTCGGCACAGACTCGGTGGGCCGAAGGGCCTGTTTCAGTGCTGTATCTCTAAACATAAACTAAACTAAGTTCTCAAACTGCCACAGTGGGATTTGAACTCAACTTATCTGAGTTACTAGTTCAGTAACACAGACCACTGCAAAACTGGACCCTGTAGATGAAACATTTAACTCTTATGCAGCAGTCAATTCCAGGGCTGCACAAATCTCTGTGGGTCACACACGTACTCACCACAGAGCCTCAGGACATGAGAGAGAAGGAGAGAGGGGCTCACGTCAACTTTAAATCCCAGTTCCCTTTAATTGTGTCTTTTGCAAGTAGCCGATACTTAATATATCTCAGAATTCTGATTTGGGATTTATCCACAAATGAGACAACAGTACTCAGAACAGCCTTTTCCCAAACCTCCAGACCCAGCATATCTAAATGAAACCAGGCAGCAGTAAATACCAGAACAAGTAGAGTGACTCACATGGGCTACAAGGGCTTCAATGCAAGGGCACAGGAACCAATTGTGGTCCGCAAGGCAGCAATTTAGACTCTTGTGCTCCATTTAGCTGCTTGACTGACAAATGGCAAGACCCATTGAGTGCAGGCATTTGGGGGGAGGTAGGGTTGGGTGGGGTACAGCAACCTAGTGCCTATCCTCACCAGACTACCTGCAGCCCCTGTAGTCATCAGTTCTAATCCCGCTATGTCCAGTTATAACATTGAGTTCAACAGTTGTGGAAATTTATAAGAACCAAAAATGATCTTGTTGTAAAAACTCAACCGACTCACTGAGTGAAAGCGATGTGCTACACAGATGCTATTTTTAAAGATCTTCAAGCCCTACAGTATAATTTAAATTTTTAAAGCAATAGTCACGTAAAATTTATTTAAAATAATTACATAAATGTTTCTAGCCACTCTCCCAACCCCCCAATAACCATACAAATTATTCCTTGCCCTCTCTCCCCCCAAAATACTTACCTTGTGCATCTGACCTTCCTCCCCCGACAAAATTCACAGACTTTTATCTTTACCCCTTCCCACCATCCCCTACACCAATCAGATTAGTTTGACTCCGCTCCCGCACCCCACCCCCCCGTACCACACTGAAATACTTACCCTGCTCCCCCCTCCTCACCAGTGTTACGCCTCGGATCTCCGGACCGAGATCCAAAGACAAGGGAGTGCTGGCCACCGGCACGGATATCGCAGCGAGACAGATGGCGGGAGTAGACAACCCGAGCGGGGGCTGGGGTTGGTGGGCCGCCACACAGCTTTGCCGCCGCTGGCATATATCGGGCCAGGCCTGCCCGGCATCGAGGTCCATGGCAGGCCTCTCCGGGAGGCATTTTCCATCCCCACTACTCCCCACCCAACTCCCCCCCCACCCCCCCCCCCCCACCACGACCCCTGACGTCTGCGTGTGGTCCATCCAGGGCTTTGTATCGCTGAAATCAAAACAGAAAATGCTGGAAACACTCAGAAGGTCTGGCAACAACTGTGGAGAAAGAAACATAGTTAATGTTTCAGTTCGATAACCTGTCAAAACATTAACTCTGTTTCTCCCTCTATGCAGATGATGCCTGACCTGCTGAGTAGTTCCAGCATTTTCTGTTTTGATTCACAGATTTCCAGCTGCCACAGTATTTTGCTGTTGTTTGATTATATTCTTACTCTCTGTGGTTTAAAGCTCTTTCTATAAAAAGGGAAGTCTATAAATTGCATTTCAACTGTAGACTAACCAAAGTTTTTTGCATGAATTTGTCATAACTCATTTTACTCTATGCCCCTATTTATAAAACCAAAATGCTGTTGACCTTTTTATGGTCTTATCCAAGTCTGCTTCAAATTATGTATTTGAATTCCTAGTTCTCTCTGTTTATTCACACTCTTCATTACCTTTCCATTGAATGCATATAAATAGCCCTTGTTTTTACCCCCAGATTGTATTGCCTCTCACTTATCCACATTACATTTTGCCTCTCTACCTGCTTGTCCCACTAACCTGCTTCTTTCCTCCTGACGTATGATATCCTTTCTCTGTCTGTCAAACTCTTACTGAATCCTACAATTGTCTCCGGTTGGATCATAATGCCCCCCACTCCCCAACCCCTGCCACCCACCCCACCAAAGTGCAGTTGCCAGGGTAACTAGGGGTGGGCAACAACTGGGGAGGTGGTGGCGTAGTGATATTGTCACTGGACTAGTAACTCAGAGATCTGGAATTAAAAATCTGGAATTAAAAAAAATGCTAGTCTACTGATGGCCATGAAACCATTGTCGATTGTTGTAAAAACACATCTGGTTCATTAATGTCCTTTAGGGAAGGAAATCGGCCGTCCTTACCTGGTCTGGCCTACATGTGACTCCAGATCCACAGCAATGTGGTTAACTCTTAACTGCTCTCTGAAATGGCCTAGCAAGCCACTCAGTTGTATCAAACTGCTATGAAGTCAATAAGGAGGTGTACCTACCCCACATGGACTGCAGCGGTTCACGAAGACGGCTCACCACTAGCTTCTCAAGGGCTCTTAGGGATGGGCAACAAATGTTGGCATAGCCAGTGATGCCCACATCCCAGGAACGAATTTTAAAACAACAAATTCAAAGATGAGCCTGAACCAGGAAATGGAGAGTCCACATTCAACCATAAACAGCACTGCACTATATCATCATGAGTTTACAGAAATTGACCCAATATTGTCACATTTTTGCAATCTTTCTTGCGCAGAGTGTACCTTGACTATCAGATGGAGGCAGTGCTGTAATGTGCTGGGATAAACTGTGCTGGTTGGGGTCCGGACTGATGCAGTTTATGGGGATAAGGCTGTCTTCGAGCTGGTAAACGGAGCGCAGAGCACTCCCAATGTCACCGATGTTCATTCTTCTAAGACGTCTGCTAACAAACTGCAGACATATGGAGAGAAAATCACAATCAGTCAGAGGCTGCAATGTGGCAGAGCAGAATAGCAGTAAATGCAGTAAGAAGTTAACAAGTCCCAAATATTAATGCAAATAAGTCAATCTACAGACGGCTAAACTCAAAACTTGGACATAAATGCAATGAAAGTATCGCATGGCAAAGGAATCTCCCAAGTTAATTAAACAATGAATGATTTACTACTCCAATCTGGGAGTTCTACATTTTGACCTCCTACCTCCTCAGCTTCTTCCCCAATTTGTCTCCTTCTTCTGTGTAAATGTCTGGATTACTGCGTTTCGGTTCTTGACAGAACTGAAAGTATTTGTGTGCTGATTGTTGTGCCAAGATTCACCTTTATTTTCATGTCTCAGTAACTCTGTTGTGTGGGCTGTGCCTCAGTTCTGGATATTTAGACACAGCTCCACGCAAAGTCATATTGGCTCCTTCTTCAGGACATTTGCATAAAATTATTTGCATAAATCCACTGTGAACTGAGAGTCGCCCAGCGACTAAATAAAAATCCTAAACTCAGCAGGCATTGATGGTTTTTTGTCCCAAATTTGAAAACTAATTAATGATCATTAACTTTCTCAGAGGTGACTGAACAGCCCATTGCTAAAATTAATCTAACAGCTTTAAAATTAGTCACACTGAGGAAAACCTTGTTATGTATACTAGCTCGTACCAAGTCCCATTCACCCATTGCCCCTGTGCTCGCTGGCCTACATTGGCTCCCAGTCCTGCAGCATCTCAAATTTAGAATTGTCCCAACCTCACGTCCAAATTCCTCAATGGCCTCGCATACCCAGTTTGCACCATCTCTGTAACCTCCTCCAGCCCTGCAGTCCTCCGAGATCTCTGTGTTCCTCCAATTCTGGCCTCTTGAACATCCCTGAGCTTCATCATTCCACCATTGGTGGCTGTAACTTCAGCTGCCTGGGCCCTAAGCTCTGGAATTCTCTCCCTAAACCTCTCCGCCTCTCTCTCCTCCTTTAAGATGCTCCTTAAAGCCGACCTTTTTGATCAAGCTTTTGGTCACCTGTCCTAATATCTCTTTATGTGGCTTGGTGTCAAATAATGTTTGATAGTGCTCCTGTAAATTGCCTAAGGATGTTTTAAATGTTAAGTGCATTATATAACTGAAAGCTTTTGCTGTTGTTGCTTATATTTCTAGGCCTTTATTCTGCTCTGCCATCCCAGCTTGAATAGAACAGGATTGTGGCAGAGAATGAGGTACAATCTGGCAGTAAGGTGTCCCCTTACCTCTCCGACCTTAATTTCCTCCCTCTGCTCCTGCTGGGACTGCCATTGGTTCCACCCCTCATCCACACCCACCTCGTACAAATGGAAGCAATGGGACAGGGCCCAATTCTTTGGCCACCTACACTTTCCATCTGTCTCAGTTACTGGGACTGCTACGTCACAGAAGTTGAAAGGCTTCTGCGTTCCTTGATGGGAGTTGGGGATTGGTCAGTAAGCGAGCCCCTTTCTATGGGGCTGCACATTTAGAAGGATTGGAGGAAGGGGAGAGGGGGGAAGAGGGAGAGGCGATGAGGAGGAGAGATGTGGAGGCATTAGGGAAGAGGCAGGAATGCTTGCTCTGCCTCAGAGCCAGGGAGTGGGTTTCAAGGCAGCGAACGCCTCTTGTGAAAACTGGATGAAGACTTGGTGGATGCCATAGACAGATCACCTCAGTGGAAAGGCATAAAGGCATCCAATCAGTGAGAAGTGACATTGAGAGGGAGCATGAGCTGGAGAATCAGTACTGACCCGTTCCCTGACCGCCTCCCCCTGTATAGGTAGGTCCTCAGTGGGGTCTCAGTAAAGGTGACAACGAAGCTGTCAGACTGTCACTAAAAATGCAATTGGTTCACTAACGTCCTTTAGGGAAGGAAACCTGCCAACCTTACCCAGTCTAAGGCCTATATATGACTCTCGTCCCAAACCAACCCAGTTAACACTTAACTGCCCTCTGAAATGGCCCAGGAAGACACTCAGTTTTATCAAAACTGCTGAAAAGAATAAGAACTCCCTCCCTAACAGTACCATGGGAGCACCTTCACCACACGGACCGCAGCGGTTCAAGAATTAGGCACAACACCACCTTCTCAAGGGGAAATTAGGGATGAATTATAAAGGGCAGCCTTGCCAGCCGGGCCCATACCCTGAGAATATATTTTTTTTAATGCAGGGAAACGGGAGGAGAGTGCAAGTAGCAGGAATCTTTAATGATGGGCTATATTTTAAACTTGCAGTCAGGTTATAAAACTGGTGTTGGGGATCAGGTGCCCATATAAAAATGACTAATAAATCCAGTCGGGAATTCAGGAGAAACTTCTTTACCCAGAGATTGTTAAGAGTGTGGGACTTACTACCACAGGGAGTGGTTGAGGCAAACAGTATAGATACATTGAAGGGGAAGCTGGATTAAACACATGCGGGAGAAAGGAATAGAAGGATATGTTGATAGGGTAAGGTGAAGAGGGACGGGAGGGGGCTCGCCTGGAAGATAAACACCAGTCCTGCGCCGGTTGGGCAGAATGGCCTGTTTCTGTGCTGTAACTTCTACACAATTGTACGTAATTATAGAAAGAGCTTGTTTTTCATTTTTACGGAAATGAAAGAAATTGAAAAGTGGGCGATTTCTACAGCCGCGGGTCATCTGAAATGCCAGTTTTATACACAGGCAGTAAATGCAAAATCTCCCTTGATGCAACTCACCGCATTCCAAAACTAATCTAACGTCGCCCCCTGCTGGTGCCAAGGCGTAACTGTAACTTTCTCGAGAGCTCCAAGATAATATGATAATAATTATGGATTACATGGGCTTGTTGATTAACCTTTTAATGACTGCAATGGTGTTTTTGCAGAAAAAAGAAATTGGTAAAGCACAAAAAGGGAGATAATTAATTCCACAAACTGGGGGCTGGTGTTATGGAGACTCCCCTGGGGCAGGGTCGCTACAAGATGCACTGCAGCAACTCACCAAGGCTCCTTCAACAGCACCTTCCAAACCTGCAACCTCTACCACCTAGAAGGACAAGGGCAGCAGACACATGGGGACACCACTACCTGCAAGTTCCCCTCCAAGCCACACACCATCCTGATTTGGAACTATATCGCTGTTCCTTCACTGTCCCTGGGTCAAAATCCTGTAACTCCCTTCCTAACAGCACTGTGGGTATTCCTACCCCACATGGACTGCAGCGGTTCAAGAAGGCAGCTCACCACCACCTTCTCAAGGGCAATTAGGGATGGGCAGTAAATGCTGGCCTAGCCAGTGATGCCCACATCCAATGAACGAATATAAAAAGTAATTCAAACTTCTCATTCCACATAATCTTTCTCCTCCCCAAACTATCACTGGAAAGCTCAAGACCCCTCCAGTCCAGTGAAGCATCTTGGGACATTTTACTATGTAAAAGGTGCTATATAAACTCAAGTTGTTGCTGTTGTTGTAGTCTGCCACTCTGTCTTAAAGCTCTGCTGATCACGTTGCTCACATGTAGAGACAAAGAACCAAGTCACTTGCTGATTCTTGCCATGTGGTTTAAGAAAGTGATTATTTTGGCAGGGATCAGAATGGTAGAAAATAAAAAATGCAACTTGCATTTATACAACACCTTTCAAATCTTAAAAATGTTTCTAGGTTTCTCACAGTTGATGAATTACAATTTGAAGGTGTTTCAGAGGCAGCCAATTTGCAAACAATGAGGTTTCACAAACAGCAACAAGCCAATTGTTCAGTTAACCTGTTGGTAACGGTGTTATTTGAGGAATGAATGTTGGCTCAACACTGGGAAAAATCATCTGCTCTGCTGCCTAGAAGTGCCACATACAGGATCTTGGTTTATGTCTCATCCATAAGACGACACCTCTGACAGTGCAGCACTCTCTCGGTACTGCACTGAATTGTTGGCACAGGTTATATACTCAAGCTCTGGAGTGGGACTTGAACATATCAACCACAACAACAAGACTTTGCATTTATGTAGTACCTTTAAGGTAGCAAAATGTGCCAAGGTGCTTCACAGGAGCGATTATCAAACAACATTTTTTTAGGGTAGCACAGTGAGTCACATAAGGAAATATTAGGACAGGTGACCAAAAAACTTGGTCAAAGAGGTAGTTTTTAAGAAGCATCTTAAAGGAGGATAGAGAGGTGGAGAGGTTGCGGGAGGGAATTCCAGAGCTCAGGGTCTAGACAGCGGAAGGCACAACCACCCATGGGGGAGCGATGGAAATCTGAAGTCTGTTTGGAAGAAGGGTTTCTGAGAGACTTTACCAACCAAGACAAATTGACTTCCAAGACATTCAACACTTATACAGTCAAATGCAAAAAAATACAAAGAAAGGTTGATCTTAAAAACTGGGAGTCATGCTGACTGCTGGGAGAAGAGTTCACGAACAGCAAGGAGTAAACAAAACCAAAAGAATAGCAACAGAACAGAATATTAGCACAAGGTCTGGTGCCAGCTGCAGTATTGTGTCCAATTCTGGGCACCACACTTAGGAAGGACATAAGGCCTTAGAAAGGGCACCGAGGAGATTAACTAGAATGGTATCGGAGATGAGTGACTTCAGTTATGTGGAGAAACTAGAGAAGCTTGGGATCATTCTCCTTACAGCAGAGAAGGTTAAGGAGAGATTTAGTTGAGGTGTTCAAAATTATGAAAGGATTTGATAAAGTAGATAGGGAGTAACTGTTTCCACTGGCAGGAGGGTTGGTAACTAAAGGACATAGATTTAAGATAATTGACAAAAAAAAGCCAGGAGAGGAGATGAGAATTTCTTTTTACACAGTGAGTTGTTGTGATCTGGAATGCACTGCCTGAAAGGGCAGTGGAAGCAGATTCAATAGTGACTTTCAAAAGAGAATTGGAGAAATACTTGAAAAGGAAATATTCGCAGGGCTATGGGGAAAGAGCAGGAGAGTGGGACTAACTGTATAGCTCTTTCAAAGAAAGAGCACAGACACGATGCACTGAATGATCTCCTTCTGTGCTGGAAGACTTTATGATTCTAAGGAAGCTGTGGGAGTCCAGGCAATAGGGTTGGTTACCAGTCAGTGCCAGATCTGGGACTAAAGTATGAACTCAGCCCAGAGCAGATAAACTTCTGCATAAATGCAAGCCAACCACGAATGAATCAACTAGGAAATTATGCAAAACTGCTTTACCCAGAGAGTGGTTAGAATGTGCAACTCGCTCCGACAGGGAGTGGCTGAGGTGAATCGTATACATGTTTTAAGGGGAAGATAGATAAACACATGAGGGAGAAAGGTACAGAAGGATATGCTGATAGGGTGAGATGAAGAGGTGTGGGAGGAGGCTCGTGTGGAGCATAAAGACCAACATGGACCAGTTGGGCCGAATGGCCTGTGTCTGTGCTGTAAATTCAATTAAGTTTCAAGTAAAGTTTCTTGTGAGAAATCGTCTTCGGGGCAAAACATATAAATTACAATGGAAAGAGGCCAACTGGTCTGTGCTATTGACACGCACACCAGAATTGTGATGATACAACAATCATGAATAAACTCTGAAGAGTTATAAAAACTGACTTTGTCTTTCAAAAACTTAACCTTTATTTTAATCAGTGAACAATGCATCCAAAATAGCTGCTGAAGACAAAGGCTTGGCCTTTGTATATTCAAACTGTCTGACAAGGACAAATCTTCAAAGCTAATAGGTGCCAACTGAACCCATCCTACACCCATCCTAAAACACAGAAATGAATGTCTGCTTCTGCAACAAAGATGTGAAGTGGTCACGTCCTGGGCCATTGTGTGATCACCATGGGCAAGATACCAGACCATCGCCTACTGGGAGGTAAGAGTTACACAGCTTTACCTTAAAAAAAGCCTAGAGAGAGAGAGAGAGAGAGAGAAAGAGAGAGAGATAGATAGAGAGAGAGAGAGAGAGAGAGAGAGAGAGTGAGCAACATCCAGCAACTTGTTTTCCAGAAATCCAGAAGGCATGTGCCCTGCTGTAAAATCCTACATCTACACTAGACAGCAGGAACTAGAAGTGATCCACTGCTTTCAACTGAACTTTCAATCAAGAGAGAAATCTACAATCATCTCAGGCCTGCACCCATCAAGAACTTGACTGCCAAGAGAGTTCAACAAGTTTATCATGAACTCCTCCCCCCCCCCCCCCACTAAAAATCACTTTCCCTTTTTCCCTCTCTGTCTGTCTCTTCTTGTGTTTGTGAGTGAATGCATGAGTGGATGCAGTGGCGACAATTTTTTATTGATTAATAAACAATTGATTTTCTGTTTTTTAAACCTACAAGAAAACCTGTCGGTCTGTTTATTTGAAAAATAAAATACCAAGGGGTTAAACCCTTAATGACAAAACACTTGCTGTGGTCAGTGGGGAGTTGAGCAGTGGGAATCACCCATATCTCACCACATGGTTGTAACAAATTGGGGACTTGAAACCAAGATCTGAAATGCCAGATAAATGAGAGATTTGGAAAACAGGAGGAAAATTTACCTTTAAAATTGTTTTCTTGTATCCCTATGTTTTCTCTATGGTGCTACAAACGAATGAGATGGTCACATTTAATGCTAAGGAGTTTGTAGAGCAGGGAGAGATATCCCATGATAAGTTAAGCAAATTAAGTGTTGAAGATTTTAAAAAACTACAGAGATGGGAATCACTTTCAGACAAAAAGCAAAGAAATCTGAACCGGTGAAAAGTCTAGCTAACCATTTAAAACTTAGCCCTGAACCAGAAGAAAAAAGCCTAGTCTGAAAAATAATTCTAGTTAGAATCCAGTTACAGTTGAAAAGGGAGGAGATGCAGATTCAGAAGGAGAAAGAGGAGAGATTGAAAAAGAGGAAGTAGCCAGAAGTTTGAGCTAGAAAGGCTACAAACACTCAAACCTTATCCTCAATTCAGAGTAAAATTTTGATGTAGTGCAACATGCACAGTTAGTGCCAAAATTTAACGAAGAGGAGGTTGAAACATATTTTATCTCATTTGAGAAAATAGCTACCAGACTAAAATGGCTGAAAGAATTTTGGACTCTCCTCTTACAAGGCGAGATCATGGTTGGGGCTTGGGAAGCTCTTTCTCCATTATCAGAAGAAAGTTCCTCTGATTATGAACAAACTAAAACTGCAATTCTAAATGCATATGAATTAGAACCAGAAGCATATAGACAAAAATTCTGATACACCCGGAAAAGACCCACACAGATTTACACCGAATTCAAAAGAATTAAACATATGGCTTTTGATTGCTGGATACAATCTCTCAAGCTAAAACCCTCATATGAAAACTTGAGAGAAGTGATGTTGCTGGAAGAGTTTAAAAATAGCATCCCAAGTAGCATAGAATCCACAAAGAACAAAGAGTCACAAGAGTAAGGGAAGCTGCAAAAATGGCTGACAATTATGAATTAATACATAAATCCCCAACGCGGAATAAATTTGGGTCTAGTAACTCTTACAAGCTAGGGAGAGATAGCAGGGAGGCAGATGAAGCAGAAATGGGCTCAAAAGGAAAGGAGAGTAGGGAAGGAAAACCCAACCAGTCTCCAACTTTTAAAAGAAGGAACTCTGGTGATAAACCAGTAGGGGTCTGCCCGGCATGTTTCCAGCGTGGGAAATCTGGGTTTGTCCAAGCAAATTGTTGGCGTTTCAAAAAACCAGCTCCTGTCAAGCCCATTTCTGTGGCTTTGAAAGTGGTAAGCCTGTGTTCGGTCCCAAAAATCCTACAGGGCGATAGAGCCAGAAGAATTTAAAAGGGTCCAGAGAGAGCTGAAAAGATTTAAAGGAGCTAAGATAAAAGGTGCAAAGGTTGAAGGAAAGGCACCAGAGATATGGTTAGATGAAATCTTATTAAATCTTCTTGTTCTTCAATGATAATATGGGAGAAACCATCCCTACCAAACTTAGACATAGTGAGACTGATTAGCACAAACAAAATCCAAGTATTCCTGTTCATTTACTGTGCTGCTGAACACAACAGACCTCCATCTTGCTTACAGTAAGAGTCAGAGTGGTAAAGAACAATGGAATATTCCATTCATATCAAACAAAAATGATGCCTCCACCCATAATAGTTATCTATCTCAGCTTGAACCCATTAATTACACTTTTTAAAGACCTGCAAATCATCTTTAGGAAAGCTTTACTCTCAGGTTGGAAAGACTTGATGTAGTACCCAATTTCACATCAATTTGGGTGTCGATAGCACAGTAGTTATATTAGTGGGCTAGTAATTCAAAGATAAAAACAAAATACTGCAGATGCTAGAAATCTGAAATAAAAACAGAAAGATCTGGAAATACTCAGCAGGTCTGGCAGCATCTGTGGAGAGAGAAGCAGAGTTAACATTTCAGGTCAGTGACCTTTCATCAGATTGTGTTGGGAATGGCTTCTGTTGTTATGTAACCAAACACAACAGCCATTTTTCACTCAGGAAGGTCCCACAATTAGCAATAAGATGACAGACCAGTAATGGTTTCTTTCACAGTGTTGGATGAAGGAGGAATCTTGTTCAGGGTAAGTAGGAAATCGCTAGGTTTCTTCGCTTTGTGCCACATCCATCTACACACACAGCTGGAGGCTGAGTTTAACAATTCAAGTATGGAATGGCACTTCCCCTATTAAAATATTGTGCCGGGCACCATGGCTTACTGGTGGACCAGAGAGAGGTTGAAACTCTCAAAAGTCTGACTTGAGAGAGGCAGTGGCCATAATTTTTCAGTCTTCCTTACACTTATGGTCGGTGCCAGAGGTCTGGAGAAATGCAAACGTTACATCCTTGTTCAAAAAAGGGTGTAAAGATAAACTTAGCAACTACAGGACAGTCAGTTTAACTTCGGTGGTGGGGATACTTCTAGAAAAGAATAATTCGGGACAAAATTAATAATCACATGGACAAATGCGGATTAATTAAAGAAAACCAGCATGGATTTCTTAAGGGAAAATCATGTTTGACTAACTTGCTGGAGATATTTGAGGAGGTAACAGCGAAGGTTGATGAGGGCAATGCTGTTGATGCGGTATACATGGAATGTCAAAAGGCGTTTGATACAGTGCCACATAACAGACTTGTGACTCATGGAATAAAAGGGATGGTAGCAACATGGATACAGAATTAGCTGAGTGACAGGGAACTAAGAGTAACGGTTAATGGATTTTTTTGGGCTGGAGGAAGGTTGGTAGTGGATTTCCCCAGGTGTCAGTGTTGGGAACCTTGCTTTTCCTGCTATATGTTAATAACCTAGACCTTGGTGTACATGGCACAATTTCAAAATTTGCGGATAATACGAAATTTGGAAGCATTGTGAACTGAGGAGGATAGTGTAGAACTTCAAAAGGACATAGACAGGTTGGTGGAATGGACAGATGGGTGGCAGATGAAGTTCAATGTAAAGAAATGTGAAGTGATTCATTGTGGTAGGAAGAACAAGGTGTTGTGAGTGCGTCCATTTTTTTTGTAAAATTTTGAGAATTTGTGTTTTAAAACTGAAAAGGATTCCATAGATGCTGTGACTTTAGGTGTTTTTTTTTAAACAAAAGGTCGCCAGAAGGTTTGGACTGAGTTTGAACTGTAAACAGTTACTGTAAGGCACCTGTTTTCAAATGACCCAGCAGGGGTTGTTTTTGATTTGGGTAGATGTTTACAAAGGAGTGACAGGCAAGCTTTATGCATGTCAGGAGACTGGACTTTGGGAATGTTTTCACTTTCAATCTGAACTGTTAAAATGGACAGTTGTTGATTTTGCCTGCCAGAAGAAAAACAGCTCAGTTCTCTTTCTCTTGAAAACAAACCCTGCATACAGTGTGACAGTTTCCTATTTCCTCCTATAGTTGAAGAAACCCTGCATGTTTAAAGGAACCTTGCAAATCGAATGTGTAGCAACCAAAACCTTGTTGCTGCATTCCTGCTGTAAGACCTATTTGTAGCCTCTGTAGCTGCACCCATTGGAAAGCCTACCCAAACTGATCTTCAACAATTGCCCGGAAATAGCTGTTCTAAGAAAATCCTGTTGACTGATGTTGAGACACATTTGGGACGCCAAACCAAAATAAAGGACTTCTTGACTTCTTTCCATACCTTCTTTTAAGCCTAAGCATTTTTTTAAAATTCCTTCTATTTCTTATCAACAGCTGTAAACAAAAATCCCTTTTATTTTTTCTGTGGTCAACTGGTGTGTGTGTATTTTTTGTATGTATGTGTGTGTGTTTTTTTTAAAAATTCATTTATGGGATGTGGGCATCGCTGTCTAGGCCAGCATTTATTGCCCATCCCTAATTACCCTTGAGAAGGTGGTTGTGAGCTGCCTTCTTGAATCGCTGCAGTCCATGTGAGGTAGGTACACCCATAGGCCTGTTAGGAAGGGAGTTCCAGGATTTTGACCCAATGACAGTGAAGGAAGAGTGATATAGTTCCAAGTCAGAATGGTCTGTGACTTGGAGGGGAACTTGCAGGTGGTGGTGTTCCCATGCAGCTGCTGCCCTTGTCCTTCAAGGTGGTAGAGGTCGCGGGTTAGGAAGGTGCTGTCTAAGGAGCCTTGGTGCATTGCTGCAGTGCATCTTGTAGATAGTACACACAACTGCCACTGTGCGGCAGTGGTGGAGGGAGTGAATGTTTGTGGATGGGGTGCCAATCAAGCGGGCTGCTTTGGCCTGGATGGTGTCGAGCTCCTTGAGTGTTGTTGGAGCTGCACCCATCCAGGCAAGTGGAGAGTATTCCATCACACTCCTGACTTGTGCCTTTTAGATGGTGGACAGGCTTTAGGGAGTCAGGAGGTGAGTCACTTGCCACAGGATTCCTAGCCTCTGACCTGCCCTTGTAGCCATGGTATTTATATGGCTCATCCAGATCAGTTTCTGGTCAATGGTAACCCCCTAGTATGTTGATAGTGGGGGATTCAGCCATTGAATATCAAGGGGAGTTGGTTAGGTTCTCTTTTGTTGGAGATGGTCATTGCCTTGCACTTGTGTGGCGCGAATGTTACTTGCCACTTATCAGCCCAAGCCTGGATATTGGCCAGGTCTTGCTGCATTTCTACATTGCTAAACATTGTGCAATCATCAGCGAACATCCCACTTCTGACCTTTTGATTGAAGGACGGTCATTGATGAAGCAGCTGAAGATGGTTGGGCCTAGGACACTACCTTGAGGACCTCCTGCAGCGATGCCCTGGGACTGAGATAATTAACCTCCAACAACCACAATCATCTTTCTTCATGCTAGGTATGACTACAACCACTGGAGCATTTAGCCCCCCCCCCCCCCCCCCAATTTCCATTGACTCCAGTTTTACTCGGGCTCCTTGATGCCATACTCAGTCAAATGCTGCCTTGATGTCAAGGGCAGTCACACTCAACTCATCTCTTGAGTTCAGCTTTGTCCATGTTGGAACCAAGGCTGTAATGAGGTCAGGAGCTGAATGGCCCTGGCAGAACCCAAACTGAGCGTCACTGAGCAGGTTATTGCTAAGCAAGTGCCGCTTAATAGCACAGTCGATGATACCTTCCATCACTTTACAGATGATCGAGAGTAAGCTGATGGGGTGGGGTGGGGGGTAACTGGCCGGGTTGGATTTGTCTTGCTTTTTGTGTACAGGTCATACCTGGGCAATTTTCCACATTGTTGGGTAGATGCCAGTGTCGTAGCTGTACTGGAATAGCTTGGCTAGGGGCATGGCAAGTTCTGGAGCACGGGTCTTCAGTACTATTACCGGAATATTGTCAGGGCCCATAGCCTTTGCAGTATCCAGTACCTTCAGTCGTTTCTTGATATCACCTGGAGTGAATCGAAATGGCTGAAGACTGGCATCTGTGATGCTAGGGACTTCAGGAGGAGGCCGAGATGGATCAGCAACTCGGCATTTCTGGCTGAAGATTGTTGCAAATGCTTCAGCCTGATCTTTCGCACTGCTGTGCTGGGGTCCCCCATCATTAAGGATGGGAATATTTGTGGAGCCACCTCCTCCTGTTAATTGTTTGATTGTCCACCACCATTCATGGCTGGATGTGACAGGACTGCAGAGCTTAGGTCTGATCTGTTATGGGATCGCTTAGTTCTGTCTATCGCATGCTTCTTACACAATTTGGCTCGCAAGTGGTCCTCTGTTGTAGCTTCACCAGGTTGACACCTCATTTTGAGGCATGCCTGGTGCTGCTCCTGGTATGTCCTCCTGCAGTCTTCATTGAATCAGGGTTGATGGAGTATTGCATCAAGTTCAGGGGAATAGAGGGTTAAAATTCTGAGAAGTTGCATAGACCCAGCTTGTATTCCCTTGAAGTTAGGAGATTGAGGAGGTGAAACTAACTGAGCTGTTTAAGATGATTAAAGGATGTGATAGGGTAGATAGAGAGAGAAACTTTTTTTTCCCCCTCTTGCGAGGAGTCCCAAACAAGGGGGCAGCATCCTAAAATTAGAGGCAGGCTGTTCAGAAGTGAAATCAGCAAGCACGTTTCATCCAACAGGCCGTGGAAATCTGGAACTTTCTCCCCCAAAATACGGTGGATTCTTGGGGGAGGCAATTGAGATTTCAAGTCTGTGATAGATTTTTGTTGGGTAAGGATGTCGAGGAATATGGAGCAAAGATAGGAAAACAGAAGTGAAATACAAATCGACTTGTAACAGAACAGGCCAGAGCCGCACAATGGCTGTCTCCTGTTCCTAAATCAAATTAAATCAGTTTAAAACATCGATCATGAATGATAATTAAAAGGTGCATCAGGCAAGCCAAAGGTCTTCATAGATCTTTACTTCCAAACTACAGGCAGAAGCTGGTGCCGTATATTAATCTCGAGTAGTTCCTCAGCAGCACCGGATGTGGACAGGGACTCTGAGCCAGGCCTTAGAACTCCACTGAGGCGGTTTCTCAGCTTTGACTTGGTCACATTGGTGTCAGTCTTTGAAACACTGGTAACACACAATACTGGGTTAAAAGGAACAGGTAGTTTCGATAACAAAGCTCAGATCCTGAGGAGGACCTGGAAATAAAATTGCGAGAGACAGAGAGAGAGAAAAAAAGGGGGCAGAGAGAGAGAGAGAGAGAGAAAAAGAGAGAAAGAAAAAGGGGACAGAACGAAAGATGGTAGAAAGAAAGAGAGAAGGCTCTGCTTTATCACATCCATCCAAACAGGAAAAAAAAACCCATAAAAAGGTAAGAAAACGGCTTTACTGTTTGTTTTTTAAAAAAAAGTACAACATTTCAGTCCAAACTGTTGCTATCTGTAGGATCCCAGGAATAAAATCATCCTTGGAAACAAAATTTCATATCAAACATCAGGATCTTTGGTTCTTTTTAAAAAAAAAGGAAGTCTGCTACACGAGAATGTGGCACAATGTCATACACAATAACAGGAGCTACTGAATCTAAAGGCCCTGGCAGCGAGACTTCTACAGGCAAAAAACAGACTCGGGTTTGCTCAGCTGGAAAACCAGAATCTTTACTGAGCACCTCATTTACACCACACACTCCGGTCATGAGATTTTTGCAGTTTAAGTTAGCTCTGGTAGTTGCATCACAGGGGATTTAGTATTGTGAAAGTTCAGTCTGCTACGTGAGGTTCAGCAACCCAAGTGTGATCACAGAAACACCGCAGTTGACAAGTTTAGTGTTGAGCCAAGTTGAACCTTCTGCTCACCATACAGAAAGAGATGAGGAAGAGGAACGTTTATTAAATTCGGTGTTATAGGGATGATGAGAGGTGTGGGAGGAAAGAGAAAAAAAGATCATACATTTCGAGAGCACCTTTCATCTCCTCAGGACATCCCAACGCTCTTCACAGCCAATGAAGTACTTACTGGACGGCAGTCACTGTCATAATGTAGGAAACATGGCAACCAACTTGTGCACAGCAAGCTCCCACAAACAGCAATGTGATCAATCACCAGAACACCTGTTTTTAGTGATGTTGGTTGAAGGACAGATATTGGCCCAGGACCCAGGGAGAATACCCTGCTCTTCCTCAAAACAGGGGCCATGGGATCTTTCGCGCCTACCTGAGGGGGCAGACGGGGTCCTCAATTTAACATCTCACCCAAAAGACAACACCTCTGACAGTGCAGCACTCCCTCAGTACTGCACTGGGTGTGTCAACCTGGATTATCTGTCCGGATTGGGACTTGAACACAAGGCCATCTGACTCCAAGGCGAGTGCCACTGACTGAGCCATGGCTGAGGGTGAATTTTAATAAAGGGAAGTAAGGTTCGACAGCCTATTCCTTACAGCTGGTGCAAGGCCAGTAGCTTAATATTGTCACAATCTCACTGTGTGTGCATATGATTCCATGTAACCCCTGATTACACGAGCTCTCAGTTCAGAACTAATTCACTGCAATAAATTCATTCACAGTCACACATGCAGCATAAATGAAATGTTTCACAAACCCAGACTCTAGTAACAGTTCCCACAGCTCAGAATCCCAACACACACCTTAAATTAAAACATCCAATACACAAACAAAAACAACGGCCACTGGCTTTAACACATCATTGAGGAGAATCCAGGTAAGGACATGGCATTTTGGTTCTGCTAACCCAAGTTTAAATCAAAGTAAATGTAGTTGCAGGAAATCCTAATCCAGCAGAATTTCTGTTGACCTTGAACTTCTGTAGGTGAAGCAGCGAGTCCTCGGGCAGAAAAGTGGTCATTGTAACCTGCCTCTCAGTTCATGTTGTCCTCACGACTGCCCCACCTTCGTGTAGGACGGGATGGTTCCTCGAGCAGTCAGGCCTTCGAACCTCTTGTAGGTGTAGTTGATGAATACCCAGTCTTTAGATTTATAATCTGATTCACTCACGTTTGGCACTGATGTTGGAAGGAACAGAAAAAAGGTACAGGTATGACCTCAGTGAAAAATTTTTCAACCAACACTTCATAGAATGATAGAATGGTTACAGCGCAGAAGGAGGCCATTCAGCCAGTCACGTCTGTATCAGCTCTCGAAGAAATACTCAGCTAGTCCCACTCACCCACCTTTGCCCCATAGCCCTGCAAATTTTCATGTGGCCAATGGAAAGTGTAACAAGTTAAAAACAAACAAAAAAAAAAAAAATGAACAAACGCGCATTTATGTAGAACCTTTCACATCCTCTGGACTTTCCAAAACGCTGCATAGCCAATGAATGGTGGAACAGGAGGAGGCCATTCAGCCCCTCGATCTTGTTCCACCATTCAATGAGATCATGGCTAATCTGCGACCTAACTCCATAGACCCGCCTTTGCCCCATATCCCTTAATACCTCTGGTTAACAAAAATCTATCAATCTCAGATCGAACATCAACCGCTGTTTGCAGAAGATCGTTCCAACCCACTACCACCCTTTACATGAAGGAGGGTCGTCAGTGGTTTTACTATTTACATACACACAGCAACATGACCCATTTGCTGGGTTGGTTTGTGGCGAAGTGTTAGCCAGGACAGAACTTGGGCTGCTCTTCCTCAGGGCCTTGGTTTAAACAGTGTTGTTTAGCTGGTTTTAGGTTGGGTTAAGGAATGTACCAGCGTTCCTAACTCACTATAGGCAGTGGCAATATCATAAAAGTGCCAGTTTTGATAAGTACAGAACTCCCAAATACTCAGTTAAAATTTGATACTTAACCATGACATGTCGTCTGGATCGGAGGGCTTGATTTTAATCGTAAGTGAATGGGTTTTGAGCGAGTTAAAATTGTTGTGTACTGTTGTAGTGTAGATTGAGTGTTGTCTACAGAAGTCTCAGTCTTTATAGGGCTAAATAATAATTCATTTATTATATACACATTACTATTTACACTCTCCACAAGCCTGTCTAGCCAGCACACCTTGCGCTGCTACTAGCTTCTTCCAAGCCAAGTGACTATTACCCATCAGCACTACAATAGGAGGGGTTTATTCTCACTGTCTCAAACATTAACCCCTTCACACCCTCTATCTGTGCTCTGGACTCAGCCACACCAATATGACAATACAAAAAGGAGTTTTTAAACTGGGTAAACCTTTTCCTGGTTTTATCGTCGCACTACTTTTTTTTTTTTTTTTAAGGTGGGTGCCATCCATAGTGCAAGAAACTCAGTCTTTGGCTTTTTAGCATATATAAACATTTTCCCATTGTGCCTTTCAAATGCTTGACCAAAGCACTAAAAGGGTTAAGGGTCAATGTGCAACAAGTTTAATTCCTTCATACCTGGCTGCAAGATGTCTGATTCAGGAAATTCATCAAAATTAGAAGTGTCATCTATACTCCTTATTTCGATGGGAATAGCTGCTGGCCTGTCCCTGTTGGAAAGAAAAGCAGCAAATCATACATGTCTCATCACTCATGAACTTTCCATTCAAACTTCCCCGCTAAAGAGCTTGCAACAAAAACAATTTGTATTTATGTAGCACCTTGAATGCATCTGCAGGTGCCTCATAGGAGCAATTATCAAACAAAATTTAACACTGGGCCACATAAGGGGATTATTAGGACAAGTGACCAAAAGCATGGTCAATGAGTTCGGTTTTAAGGAGCATCTTAAAAAGAAAAAAGAGGTGGAGAGGGAATTCTAGAGCTTAGGGCCCAGGCAGCTGATGGCACGGCACCAAATGGTGGGGCAATTAAAATCGGGAATGGTCAAGAGGCCAGGATTGGAGTGCAGGAATCTGGGAGGATTTTAGGGCTGGAGGAGATTACAGAGATTGTGAGGGGTTTGGCCTTGGAGGAAATTAAAAACGAGGATGAGAATTTTAAAATTTGGAAGTGACTTGCATTGGTATAGCACCTTTACTGCAATAAACTGTCCCAACTTCAGTTTCAGTGTTGTGAGGTCATGTTACATATAGAAAAACTAACCAATCACTTGCTTTCTGGAAACTCAAGGTCACAACACAGTTAAGCCATGATCAGAGGAGATAAAATTAACTCAGAATGCACTGATGACTCAACTATTTCACAAACACAAAAGGCCCAAACAAAATAACTATGGAAAAAATTAACCCAATTACTGCAACAGACCAATCTTAAATACTTGTTCGACAGCCTAACCTACATCATTGAACCATTTATTGTCAGTCTGCAATCATAATCATTTTACAGTTCACCCACCATTCTTGAGACACACATGAAAGGGATGCAATTCAAGATTGCCAAAGTAAAAATCTCCAGTGTATAGCATTGAGGAATTGTTTATCAGTGAACAGGTCACAGAAAGTACAGACACACAAGTGTCATTTAAAATTCATATTCAATTTTGATTTGTTCTTAGGATGTGGGTAACACGGTCAAGGCAACATTTGTTAGCAATCCCTAAATGCTCTGAAAAAGGATCAACAATCATCCACAAAGTATGGGACAGGAGTCACGCGTAGGCCCAGACCAGGTAGATGTGGTAGGCTCCCTTGCCTGCAGAATTAAATTGGTTTTCCACAAAGACTTTCATGGGCCAGTTCACAATTGACTTGTTTTATCCATTTCACAACTTCCCATTGTGAACTCACACCTCTTGGTTGCTGGTCCAGTACTAGGCTTCCCCACGTAGAATCTTACAGTACTGAGGAGGCCATCTGGCCCATCGTATCTGTGCCAGCTCTTTTGAAAAAGCTATCCGATTAGTCCCACTCCCGCCTACTCTTCCCCATAGCTCTTCAGACGTTCCCCCCCTTTATGACACCCTGTTAGTTAATGCCAATATCTGAAGATCTAAACACCAACAAAGGCCACTGTGTCTTCTTCACCATTCACCGCCCCCTGCAAACCTCCTATTCTCAAATTCTTACCACATCCTTACCGCCCTTTCCTCTGGTCCTGTTCATAGACTGGTTTGCTTGCTCATCATGCCCCTATCCTTCACCGATTGGGCAAAGGCAGACTGCACAGCTACAACACTACCCTTCACAATGACAAATTTCCTCAGGCCTGCTCCTCCAGGGCGGATCTGAACCTCAACTCCATCACATTCTCACCTTTGCTCCATATCCTTCAATACCCTCGATCAACAAAATTCTATCGATCTCAGTCTTGAAAATTCCATTGATCCTCAGCATCCACAACGTCTTGTGGGAGGGAGTTTCAAATTTCCACTACATCTTTGTGAGAAAAAGAGTGCTTCCTGATTCTTGGTCCTGAATGGTCAAATTCTGAATTTTTATTATATCCCCTTATTCTTAATTTCCTCACTAGAGGAAAGTTTCTCTACATCTACGCTTTCAAATCATTAAAAAAAAAATTTAAAACATACCTCCCTTCCCCTGCTCCCCCATCCCGAGCTCTGATACCAGGTTTGAAGAACCCACTATTTTCTGAGCCTTAGTTTGAGATGATTCACCACTTGGCTTGGGCTTACTGTTGTCCATCGCAGCCCCCGCCTGTCAAAGCCCACCCCACATCTTGAACCTGAATGTCTCTATCAAGCTCATACCCTCTCACAAAATCTCCCCCTTAACCCAGTGCCTAACCACTCAACTGTAAAACAGTCATTGCATTTCACACCATTTCATTGGGCATGATGACATTTCTAAGAAATGGAACGAGGTACCAGATCACTGCAAGAAAGGAGGAAGAATTGCATTTATATAGCACCCTTCCTGACCTCAGGGCTTCCGAAAGCACTTTACAGCCAATTAAATTATTTTAAAGTGTCATCTCTGTTGTAATGTGGGAAATGCAACACACCAAGATCCCACTAACAGCAATGTGATAACAACCAGAAGTTTTTAGTGGCATCAGTTGAGAGATCAGTATTAGCCAGGACAGTGGGGAGAACTCCCCTACTCTTCTTCAAAATAGCACCTTGGGATTTTTTTTTTTTTTTTACATCCACCTGAGAGGATAGACAGGGGCCTCAGTTTATCATATCTAAAAGACAGCACCTCTGACAGTGCAGCACTCTCAGTACTGCACTAGAATGTTCAGCCTAGATTGTTGTGCTCAAGACTCCAGAGTGGGACTTGAACCCACAACCTAACAGAGATAAGAGTGCTACCCACTGAGCCACAGAAAGCCTTCAGCTAGCTGTTCAGTTCTTAACACTGTCAACATCTCCCTTACCTCAAGCATTATTAACCATCTCCTCCCTTCAAAACTACCATTGCGCCTACTCCTTTAAAAAAAAGGAACTATTTGTCAAAGATGAGAAGCAGCCTTTTGCCATAGGTAGGGAATTGGTTACAAGGTAGGAGACAGAATAGGAATAATGGATATGTACTCAAACTGTCAGGATTTGTACTGGGACTTGCCACTTCATTACATTTATAAATGACTTAGATGAAGAAATAGAGAGCGTCACATATCCAAGTTTGCTGATGGCACCAAAGTTAGGAGGCACAGTAAATAGTGGGGACAGGGGCAGAAAGTTGAAAAGGGTTATTTATTAAGTAAGTGGGCAAAACTGTGGCAGATGGGCAAGTGTAAGGTCATCCACTTTGAACCCAAGAAAGATGTATCAGAATATTTTCCAAAGTGAAAAGCCAAGAACTATGGAGGGGCAGAGATTTAGGGGTCTAAGTATAGAAATCACAGGCAGGCACAAAAAATAATTCAAAAAGGTGAATGGAATGCTTGTGTTTATCTCAACAGGGCTGGAATACAAAGGGGTGAAAGTTATATAAAGCTCCGGTTAGCCCCAGTCTGAAGTACTGCACTCAGTGTTAATCGTACATTAATTGTGTTAATGCCCACCTCCTGCATTCAATTTAACAGGGCATTCATTTGAACCCCTTATAAATAAGCACAGACCAAAAACTGTGGTGGTTGGGTTAGGAAATGCATGCTTGTAATGCGCGAGTCTGTAAATAAATAAATAATTATATAAAAAGTGTCTAAAGATTGGGTCCAGTTCTATCCCTCACCAACTGACTTTCTGGAATAGAACATTCAGTTCTGGGCACCGCATCTCAGCAAGGATATATTGCCCTTGGACGGGGTGTAGTGCCGATTCACCAGAATGATACCACGGCTAAAAGAGTTAAATTATGAAGACAGGTTGCATAGACCAAGTTTGTATTCCCTTGAGAAAGGAAGATTAAGGGCTGATCTAATTGAGGTGATTAAGATGATTAAAGAAGTTGATAGGTAGATAGAGAGAAACTATTCCTGGTGGTGGTGGTGGTGGTGGTGGTGGTGGGTGGGGGGGAATGCAGGTGGAGTCTGGAACAATGGGGCATAGTCTTAAGGTTAGAGCTAGACCTTTCAGTGATGTCAGGAAGCACTTCACACAAAAAGGTAGTGGAAATCTGGAACAGTCTCCCACAAATAGCTGTCAATTGGAAATTTCAAAAGTAAGATTGATGTATTTTTTGTTGGGTAAGGGTATTAAGGGGTACTGAATCAAGGTGGATAAATGGAGTTAAGGTACAGATTGAATGGCAGAACAAGCTGAGGGGCTGACTGGCCTCATTTTCCTATGGGAGTAAAGTCAAGGTCATGTTGTCAAGGAGATATAGACATTCAGGGATGGGTAGATTCTGTGCTGTAACTTTTCTATAGTTCTGGGGTTCTATGGGTATACAGGAAATTCAAACAATATTTCAGGAGAAGGAGAGAACAGTTTGAATAGAGTAAAAACAAAACAGGTGAGAACTGGATTAACAATTGAGCCTTTAGGGAAGATAAAGAAACCAGATAGCATTTCATGTGAAAGGATTTACATTGTTGTAATGGGCGTTGTCAACCAACCCAGTATTATCTGGTAATGTCCAAATATCACCATCCTAACAGCATTTGTACTGGCAAACAAGTTCTGATTGAGTGTCAACACCCTAAACAGTAACTAGTCTTGTTACTGATGTTGTTGGAGTAGTTCTGTATTTACAGCTTTTGCATCATTCCTATTTAAATGTGGTGTGTGTTATTTCTTGCACAATGTGCCATATACCTCTCCAGACTTGTTTTTGTTTTCTCTTCAACTTGTTCTTGGAATGAGGATCAGGCAGCATTTATTGCTCACCTCGAGGGCATCAAGAGTCAACCACAGAGGTTGGGACTGGAGTCACAAAAGCCAGGCAGAGCAGACTCCCTTCCTGAAACAGCTGGATTTTTAAAATGGCAATCCTGCAGCTTACAGTCAGTTTCTTTGGTGCCAGTCCACAAATTCCCAGATTTATGGCTTCAATTTCACAACTTGTTGGGTCAGGTTGGGTTGCTCATCTTTGCTGTTCCTTTCTCCAGATTCCCCTTAAATGCATCTATACTATTCACCTCAACCACTCCCTGTGGTAGCGAGTTCCACATTCTCACCACTCTCTGGGTAAAGAAGTTGCTCCTGAATTTCCGATTGGATTTATTGGTGACAATCTTATATCTATAGCACTAGACCTGGTCTCCCCATAAGTGAAAACATCTTCTCTATGTCTACCCTATCAAACCCTTTCAGAATTTTAATGACCTCAGTCAGGTCTCCCCTGAGTTATCTTTTTTCTAGAGGAAAAAGTCTCAGCCTAATTAATCTAGAAACCATGGTAACCCTAAGAGAAATGGTTAAGAAATCATACCAAAACTAAGAGGTAGCACAATACTGGTGAGAGATGTAGTGTAAGACTGGGAGCTGAGTGCAGCACAGCAGGGGAATTCTCCCAGTGTCCTGGGCCAAGTGTTTATCCCCCAACCAACATTAAAAATCAGATTCTGTGATCTTGATCACATCGCTGTTTGTGGGAGCTTGCTGTGCACAAATTGACTGCCATGTTTCCCTACACAACAATGACTACACTTCAAAAGTATTTAATTGGCTGCAACGCGTTTTGGGACCGAGCTCATGAAGGTCACGACAGAAATGCAAGTTTTTCTTTCTTTAGGACGGCCTTAACTGCAACAGGATGAGTGACGGCATAATACTGCAGGCAGCAGACTCTGGAAAAGGACCATCTGGCTGCACAGAGGACTTTTAAAACATTTTTAAAAATCAGCACACATATCTTCAAAGCATCTGTCCTATTTATTGGACATTATACTGAAAGTGAAAAGATTCAAGTAAAAAGCAATTGCTGCAAAGGAGAGAGTGTTTTTATAGGTCGAATGAACTAAAATGTAACAACCATTGCCAGTGTTTGGTAAAGCAATTCCCACTTCCCTTACCTCCTACCCTGAAGGTAGTGATTCATGCAGGCACATGAGTAGCAAGACAAGGCTGGAAAAATTGATCCTGCAGCCACCAAAGACACAAGCTTCAGGAGAACAGTAGCTTAGAACTATAGCCACTTAACTGCTACCATTGTGGGAGCATCATCACTGCAGGAACTGCAACGGTTCAAGGAGAAAACTCACTACCATCCTCTCCATGGCATTGAGGGCTGGGCAATTAATGTCAGCCTCGTCAGTGTCACCCATCCCCCCCCCGCCCCCGAACACAGCAATACAGCTCAGCTGAAATGGGCCCCATTCTACCAAAAAACAATGTTTACAGAGAGATCAATTTATTTTTTATTCGTTCATGGGAAGTGGGCCTCGCTGGCTAGGACAGCATTTACTGCCCATCCCCAATTGCCCTTGAGAAGGTGGTGGTGGGCCACCTGATAAAAACTGAGTATTGCTGCAGCATTTTGCCATACCAGGGGATGAGAGTTCTGTATTGACAAACAGTCTCTAATAGGTGTAGATTCTCAGAACCAGTTTGAGGAAAAAGCTGAACTGCCATTTTTTTTTGGCACACAAATAACCTTCACATCATGAATACCCAAGGCTAGGGGCAATCGCTTCTTTTATTTACATAGTTTATTGAATTTAATGTGAACAATTATAGATAAAGCACTGCCCATTGAGGATCCATTATACAGAGCAACCATTTACACATGGGGAGTGTGAAACTGCTCAAGTGGAAGAACAGAACTGGAAATAACAAACGCAGTGACCCTTTCACTACCCTCCCCCGCCTCCCAATTTACACTGACGCCAACAGGAAAGGAAGTCGAGCGGTTTACCAATTCACTATCACCCCTACCCACCCAAACCCAATTCCACCCCCAGCTGAGTGTACCTGGTGTGTTCCCAGTCTACTCCTTCGAAGAACTGATGACTTTTGATTTCCTCCACACCACTAGCTCCAATCCGGTCGTCTGCTGCGCAGCAAAATCTGAAAACATGCAACGCAGCAAGAACATTACAACAAAGTCACTTAAATACAAAAGGTGCAAGATACGACAACTGTGAGTGTGTGGATATTTCAATCACTCTACATCTTTCCTTCCCTTCCTTTGAGCCACAGAAAAAGGACTGTTCTTAGTGCTGATGCCTCAAACTCTAAACCAGAACACCAAGATCTGTTAACAGTAACAGTTTGAGATTTAAGGGATTAAATGGGAACAGTCACGTCAACTCATATGTGGCTCACATGGTTCCATGGTATGTACTTAAGTGGCCCAGCTAAACAAAAGACTTGGACACTCCCAACTTAGTTGATCAAATCATACACAAGATTTACAGCCAACAGACTTTGGAGGATACACCAACTACAAATTTCCAAAAGTTGAACAAATAGTACACTAAAAATGCATAGGACTGCATTTAGCCTAGTGGTCATGTACAAAATTTGCAACTGAGAAGTTACAAGTTCAAATCTCGCCCTTGCAAATTGTTAAACTGAATTAAATAAATCCAGTATGATAAAAGCAAAATACTGCGGATGCTGGAAATCTGAAATAAAAACAAGAAATGCTGGAACCACTCAGCAGGTCTGGCAGCATCTGTGGAAAGAGAAGCAGAGTTAACGTTTCGGGTCAGTGACCTCAGTTCCGAAGAAGGGTCACTGACTCGAAACGTTAACTCTGCTTCTCTTTCCACAGATGCTGCCAGACCTGCTGAGTGGTTCCAGCATTTCTTGTTTAAATAAACCCAATAATCGGTGAGTCAGCACCAGTAAAATGACTGGATTGTGACAAAAACTCAACTGGATCACTAATGACTTTTAGGGCCTGGCCTACATGTAACTCCAGCCCATGTTAGTGTTTGACCCTTAATGCCCTCAGAATTACTCAGTTTTGTCAGTGCTGCCCACAGCCCAAGAACTTTTTTTTTAAAAATCACTTTTTTTAACCCCATTCTGTGGGGAGCAGCTTGTAAATACTGCAAATAAACACATGGAATTCTTAATCAATACACTAGAGCGTATCAAAGGCTAAAGAGAAAACATTTCAACATAATCATGCTCCAACACAGAATCATAGAAATTATGATGGCCATTCAGCCCATCACAATTTGGACTGATACTAGCTCTTTAACAGAATTCTCTCATTCTCCTTTTCAATTATTTCTCCAATTTCCTTCTCAAAAGGTGCTACATTCTCTGCCTGCATTGCGGTAAAGCAATCCATGTTCTGAATGCAGGCTGCATTCAGAAAAACTTGTCCTAAATTCTCCCTTTCTGTTCTTCCATTAATAACCTCAAGTTGTTGGGCTGGTTATTAATTTGCCAACTAGTGGAAATGCTCTTACCTTTTAATCAGTCCCTTGGATCTCTCGGATATTGGAACTTCAGGAGGGAAAACCAATATTTCCTTCCAGTTCATCACTTTGCGATATGTTTCTTGAGGGGTTTCAGAGCAGAAGGGAGGGTAGCCTGAAAAATTCACAACATCCAACATCATTTTCTTCAGTTTCAATTAAATACAAAAGTTTTAAAAGCAGATTTTAAAGACTTCAGGTGAAATTTTAAGTCATTCAAAATCTATTCTCTTGCACAGGAGGTAAAAGCGGGACCTTCCACTTTGGAATTAGAATGCATACAGACTAGTATCATGCAGTGAGTCCCGAAACTATATATTGCAAGCAAAAGTTCAAATGCAACTTGACCAATGTAGGAACAGGAGACCATTCAGTCCATCAGGCCTGTTCCACCATTCTATTAGATCATGGCTGATTTGCATCCACCTGGTTTGGTTCTGTAAAGACTTTACAAAAAAGTTAGAGCAAATCTGTCACATGGACAGTTATTATTCTGCACTTCTTGCTTGCTACAACATTCAGCAATAAATCCATCTTAGCTACAACACCTTTACGCAAGAAAGAAGACTTGCATTTCTATAGCTCCAGGACGTCCCAAAATTCTTTACAGCCGATGACATACTTTTTGAAGCCTCGTCACTGTTGTAATGTGGGAACTGCGGTAGCTAATTTGTGCACAGCAAGCTCCCACAAACAGCAATGGGATAATGGCCAGGCAATCTCTTTTAGTGATGTTGGCTAGGGGGTTAATATTGGCCAGGACACCAGGGAGAACTAACTTGCTCTTCTTCAAAATATCCTTTACGTCCAACTTAAAAAGGTAGATGTGGCCTCTGTTTTACATCTCATCCAAAATATAGCACCTCCAACAGTGTGGCACTCCAGCAGTACTGCACTGGGAGTATCGGATGGGAATTTTTTTTTGTTCAAGCCTCTAGAGTGGGGCTTGAACCTACAACTTCCAGACTCAGAGGCAAGAGTGCTAATCATTGAGCCATGGCTATAGGCTATAGCAGTGTTTTCCAATATACTTGCAAATCAGCCACAGACATATGGCAAATTGATGCTCTTCACTTTTAGAGACACACAATACTGCGTTGTGTTGAAATTGCAGCAGTGGGTATGAATATAGGACTTAGGAGCAAGAGTAGGCCATTCGGCCCTTCGAGCCTGCTCCACCATTCAATAAGATCATGGCTAATCTGGTTGTGATCTCAACTCCACTTTCCTGTCTGCCCCCCATAATCCTCGACTCCCTTGTCTATCAAAAATCTATCTAACTCAGCCTTGAATAAATTCAATGACCCAGCCTCCACTGCTCTCTGGGGAAGAGAATTCCACACACTAAACCACCCTTTGAGAAAAAAAAAGTTTCTCCTCATCTCAGTCTCGAGGGGCCTCTTATTCTTAAACTGCATCCACTAGTTCTAGTCTCCCCACCCCCCCCCCACCCCAAGTTCCCTCAGGATCTTACAGGTTTCAATAAGATCACCTCTCATTCTTCTAAACTCCAATGGGTATGGACCCAACCTATCTTGATAAAAATCAGAGCTTCACCTCTGGAATTAGTTCTCTGTACTGCTTCTAAAACACAATTATATCCTTTTTCAAATAAGGAGACCAAAACTGTACACAGTACTCCAGATGTGGTCTCACCAAGGTCCTGTACAGCTGCAGTAAAACTTCCCTACTTTTACACTCAATTCCCCTTGCAATAAACGCCAACATTCCATTTGCCTTCCTAATCTCTTGCTGTACCTGCATACTAACCTTTTGTGATTCATGTACCAGGACACCCGGATCCCTCTGTGCCGCAGGGTTGTGCAATCTCTCTCTCCATTTAAATAATATACAGCTTTTCTATCCTTCCTGCCAAAGTGGACAAGTTCACATTTTCCCACATTTATACTCCGGCTACATTTTTGCCCACGCACTTAACTTATCTAGATCCTTTTGCAAACTCTTTACCTCCTCTTGACAACTGACTTTCCATCCTAGCTTGGTGTCAATGGCAAATTTAACTAGCTTACAATCGGTCCCTTCATCCAAATCATTGATATAGATTGTAAATAGTTCAGGCCCCAGCACTGATCCCAGTGGCACTCCACTAATTACAGCTTGCCAACCCAAAAGGCCCACTTATTTTTTTAAGAATTAGAACATTACAGCGCAGTACAGGCCCTTCGGCCCTCGATGTTGCGCCGACATGTGAAACCATCTGACCTACACTTCCATTTTCATCCATATGTCTATCCAATGACCACTTAAATGCCCTTAAAGTTGGCGAGTCTACTACTGCTGCAGGCAGGGCGTTCCACACCCCTACTACTCTCTGCATAAAGAAACTACCTCTGACATCTGTCCTATATCTATCACCCCTCAACTTAAAGCTATGTCCCCTCGTGTTTGCCATCACCATCCGAGGAAAAAGACTCTCACTATCCACCCTATCTAACCCTCTGATTATCTTATGTCTCTATTAAGTCACCTCTCCTCCTCCTTCTCTCCAACGAAAACAACCTCAAGTCCCTCAGCCTTTCCTCGTAAGACCTTCCCTCCATACCTTATCCCTCCTCTCTGCTTCCTGTTAGCTAACCAATCCTCTGTCCATGCTAATATGTTACCCCCTACACCATGTGCATTTATCTTGTGTGATATGGGTGTCACTGACTAGACCGCTATTTGTCATCTGTCCCCAAGAAAGCAAGGAAGAATCAATCACATTGCTGTTAGATAAGAGTCAGATATCAGTCTGACCGCGACTGTGTTTATCAGAATATAGTTCAGTCGTCGGGTTTCTAGTGACCTGGAAGCTGAAGGGCCACTTGCTCAGTGAAACAGGAAAAAGAGTCTGCCATTGTTCCCGTTCTCTCAGAGTGTCTCTAAATGATGATACATGTAGATCTGTCGGACCACTCTGAAGCGCTGAGAGAGCAGGGCTGGCCTTCGAAAAGACAGCAGTCTGATTGCTTTCAGAATTTTCTTGGGTAAGCTAGTGATACAGGGGATGCTAACTGAAGAGCTTGGTTTTGTTTAGCTGGTAGTTGGAAGTTTTCGGCAAACAGTTGAGGTGCATGAGCGATGAACAGTGCTGTGTGGCTGACAATGAGGGTTGAAAGATGCAATTTTGGCAACTGGGGCAGTGCAGCAACATCCAAATGTGTTTCACTTTCATCTTAAATGGACTGGTTGAAATGAGCTATTGAAGGGAATAAGGCACTACACAATTACAGGAGATTGGCCATGAATCAAAAGGTCCATTAAATATCCGGGTGCTGTGTTCGGAAAAGGCAAGTGACTCTTGCCTTGCTTATACTCTGTCAGAGGGCAGAAGCCAATACGTAGAGATTTGGCAATTCTTTTCCCTCCCCCAAGTCTCCCAATACATCAATTTTGATAAAATAGACAGTTTACCTTGAAGAAATTTGTTTTTATGAAATAAACTGAAGCACACGGTCAGAAACAGAACACTTCAGTTAACAGATTGTCACCACCCTTTGAGAGCACATACAGCAGGCTTGCTTTGTAGAACAGTTGGATTGCAAAACCCTTTCGAAGCTGTTCTCCTGGCTCTGGTAGTGAGTGTATATCAGTATTGATTGCTAACGGTTTAAAACTTCAAAACCAATTTTCAAAAGATTGTGCTTGTTTAATTAATACTGCATATATTTTGTATCATCTGGTGACCTGATCACGACAGGTTTGGTGAGCGTCAAAATCTTATTGGACAACACTGGTCTATATTTGACCACTTAGTGTGGGGATCTGTGTTGAGTGACGGAGCAGAATTTGAGCTGCAGTCGTCTCACCAATCCCCAGTGTGCATGTTTCTCAACACCAGAGACAGCACCAAAGGAAAGATTTTTTTCGACCAATGGCTGGGAAGACCTCATCCTCAACTGTCCCCACCAGCAACCCAAGCAAGTCTGGGAAGTTAACTTTAACCCAATCACTATTTGCAAGGGATCCGTGGGTCAGGTGCAACCGACAGAAATACAAGCCAGTCTCGGCAACCAATGGAAAGCAAGTGGAGGACATGTGCTTAGTCAAGATTAAAAAAAGAAACGCCAATGGTCATATGTAGACTGCTCGCTAAATCACTGAATTTAAATACGCTAAAGCTCCATGTGCATAGAATTAACATTTATATAGCGCCTTTAACGTAATAAAAAGTCTCAAGGTGCTTCACAGGAGAATTATAAAACTAAATATGACAGTCACAAAAGGAGATATTAGGTTAAATAACCAAAAGCTTGGTGAAAGAGGTAGGTTTTAAGGAGCGTCTTAAAGGAGGAAAGTGAGGTAGAAAGGTGGAGAGGTGTAAGGAGGGTATTCCAGAGCTTGGGGCCTAAGGAACTGAAGGCACGGCCACCAATGGTGGAGCGATTATCAGCGATGCATAAGAGGCCACGAGGGATTAGAAACCAAGGATGAGAATTTTTAAAATCAAGATGTTGCTTGACTAGGAGCCAATGAAGGTCAGTGTGCACAGGGGTTAAAGGGGAACGGGTCTTGGTGCGAGTTAAGGTATGGGCAGCAGAATGTTGGATGACCTCAAGTTTATGGAGGGTAGAATGTGGGAGTCACAGCTGGGACTGCAACTGACCTGCACCCAGTTAGCAATGGAGGCCAGAGAAGACGACAAGTGGAGTCGGAGATCACCGCAATCAATCAGCTATGCCCAGTGGTTAGCATCGCAGCCTCACGGCTCCAGCGACCTGGGTTCAATTCTGGGTACTGCCTGTGTGGAGTTTGCAAGTTCTCCCCGTGTCTGCGTGGGTTTTCTCTGGGTGCTCCGGTTTCCTCCCACAGCCAAAAGACTTGCAGGTTGATAGGTGAATTGACCATTATAAATTGCCCCTAGTATAGGTAGGTGGTAGGGAAATATAGGGACAGGTGGGGATGTGGCAGGAATATGAGATTAGTGTAGGATTAGTATAAATGGGTGGTTAATGGTCGGCACTTGGTGAGCTGAAGGGCCTGTTTCAGTGCTATATCTCTAAATCTAAAATCAGGAAGGACACTGCCCTCCACCCACAGAGGCAGCCAGGTTTTACTGGTCCGCTGCTGGTAAAATACCACTGGAGGTGGAAGAGGCCTTTACATGACCATTAATTGGCCATTCAAGGGCTTCACTTGGCCGAAGGATGGGCAGGCAGCCTGCCACATCCCCTGCTGCTGGTAAAATACCAGTGGAGGGGAGCAGCACACCTCCCCAGGGGAGGTGGTGGCGTAGTGGTAATGTCACTGGACTAGTAATCCAGTGCTAGAGCCCAGGCTAATGCTCTGGGGACATGGGTTCAAATCCCACCACGGCAGATGGTGAAATTTCAATTCAGTTAATAAATCTGGAATTAAAAGTTAGTCTAATGATGATCATGAAACCATTGTCAATTGTTGTAAAAACCCATCTGGTTCACTAATGTCCTTTAGGGAAGGAAATCTGCTGTCCTTACCTGGTCTGAAAACAGTGTGCAGATTACAAGCTGAGCGTGGAGATTCAAGTTTGGTGAGTGGAGAGTTCAGTGAAGGGGGGCGGGGGAAGAGAGGCGGTGCTCCATTTTTCTACTTTTTTAACCCTCCAGTATTTGGTTCTTGCTTTGGTGCAGTGGAAGGAGCAGTTTGGTGAGTACCTGGTAAGCTATTCTACTTATAATAAATAGTCTGTAAAGTTAAGGTATGGCAGAGCAGCTCTGCCGAGTGGAATGTACAGCCTGTGGCATGTGGGAAGTCATGGATGCACCACGTGTCCTAGAGAAACACATCTGCAGGAAGTGTCACTGGCTGCAGGGTTTTGGAACTCGAGCAGCGGCTGGAGTCACTGTTGTGCATCCGCGAGGCGGAGGACTACATGGATAGCACGTTTAGGGAGGTGGTCACACCGCAGGTTAAGAGCATGCAGGCAGATAGGGAATGGGTGACCGCCAGGCAGTCTAAGAAAACTAGGCAGATGGTGCACGAGTCCCCGGATATGATTCACTCACTAAATCGAGAAGTAGTTAATGCATGTTTTTTGGGCTGGAGGAAGGTTTGTAGTGGAGTTCCCCAGGGATCAGTGTTGGGACCCTTGTTTTTTCTGATATATATTAATGACCTAGACCTTGGTGTACAGGGCACAATTTCAAAGTTTGCAGATGATACAAAACTTGGAAGCATTGTGAACTGTGAGGAGGATAGTGTAGAACTTCAAAAAGGACATAGACAAGTTGGTGGAATGGGCAGACAGGTGGCAGATGAAGTTCAATGCAGAGAAATGTGAAGTGATTCATTTTGGTAGGCAGAACTTGGAGAGAATATATAGAATAAAGGGCACAATTCTAAAGGGGGTGCAGGAGCAGAGGGACCTGGGTGTATATGTGCACAAGCCATTGAAGGTGCCAGGACAGGTTGAGAGAGAAGTTAATAAAGCATATAGTGTCCTGGGCTTTATTAACAGGGGCATAGAGTACAAGAGCAAGGAAGTTATGGTGAACTTGTACAAGACACTAGTTCGGCCTCAGCTGGAGTATTGCGTCTAATTCTGGGCGCCGCAATTTAGGAAAGACGTCAGGGCATTGGAGAGAGAGTATAGAAAAGATTCAAGAGAATGGTTCCAGGGAAGAGGAATTTCAGTTAAGAAGATAGATCGGAGAAGTTAGGACTGTTTTCCTTGGAGAAGGCTGAGGGGTGATTTGATAGAGGTATTCAAAATCATGAGGGGTCTGGACACAGTAGACAGAGAGAAACTGTTCCCACTCGTGAAAGGATCGAGAACGAGAGGGCACAAATTTAAAGTATTTGGTAAGAGAAGCAAAAGTGACAGGAGGAAAAACTTTTTCACGCAGCGAGTGGTTAAGGTCTGGAATGCACTGCCTGAGAACGTGGTGGAGGCAGGTTCAATTGAAGCATTCAAAAGGTAATTAGACAGTTATATGAAAAGGAAGAATGTGCAGGGTTATGAAGAGAAGGTGGGGGAATGGAACTGAGGGAATCGCTCTTTCGGAGAGTCAGTGCAGACATGATGGGCCGAATGGCCTCCTCTGCAATGTAATGGTTCTGTGATATCTGTGACTCCAGACCCACAGCAACGTGGTTGACTCTGAAATGGCCATTCAGTTCAAGCACAATTAGGGATGGGAATAAATGGTGGCCTAGCCAACGATGCCCACATCCTACAAAAACGAATAAAAAATGATTTTACACTCCCGGGGTGGGGGTGTAGAATTCCAGCCATGGTGCATGAATGTATTTTGACTGTTGAGAGTTTTTTTGTATCTTCACCGTGAAGCAGTGGAAGAATTCACAGGCTGATACAGTCTTACAGGCCATGACACAAATACTCCTTACACAGCCATCACTATTTTTATACCGGTTGATCCTATATGGCGGGAGGAGATTTTTGATCTCCCAAAACCCAATGCGATGGGGTTGGGGGGGGGGGGGGGGTGTGGGAGCAGCTCCTCTGACAGGACACACGGATGCCAACAGATGCCAATCCAGCATTGAGCTGGAGCTCTGGCCTCCACTCGCTGGGACTGTCTGGAGTGGGTTTTGAACCCTCCACCTTCTAAATCAGAGGCAGGAATGCTACCACTGACCCAAAGGTTGGCTCCGACACCATTACCAGGACTTCACTTACTTGGTTACTGATGCTTGGTAAATAAATAAATACATGTGAAGGACATTTACCTGTGACGTTTTCTACTAAAATTGGCGCTTAAAAAAGGTGTTGCCATAGCCATGCCGGTGGCTAATCAGCGATTTCTATTGGACAACAGCGATCTACACCAAAAAAGGTTCTCGATTGGTCTTTGCGACATACCTATCAGCATTTCATACATGATGACGCCCAAGGACCACCAATCACAGAGCTTGTTGTATCCAGTCTGCATGAATACCTCTGGGGCAATGTAGTCTGGAGTGCCAACAGTGGAGTAAGCCTAAAAAGCAGAATGAAAAATAAAATCACCCAGGATCCACAAAAGAACAAATATTCTGAAGTGACAAAAAAAAAAACACAGGGACCATAAACTCCCAACATTCGGTTTTTAAGTCACTTGTTTTCGGGAAGCCAGAGAACTGGCTGGGCCCATTTATTGCCTATTCCTAGTTGCCCCAAGATCAGCCGTTAACTATTTTAGCATCTGAATGAAAACTTGCATTCCTACAGGAGCTTTCATGGCTTCAGGATGTCCTAAAGCAATTTACAGCCAACAAATCAAATTTTGAAGTGTTGTATTGTAGGAAATACAGCAGTCAATTTGCACATAGCAAGCTCCCACAAACAATAGGATACTGAGATCATCTGTTTTAGTGATGTTGGTTGAAGGATAAATATTGGCCAGAACAATGAGAAGAATTCCCCTGCTCTCCAAAGTGCCACATGATCTTTTACATCCACCTCAGATGACAGACGGGCCCTTGATTTAGTGTTTTTAAAATTCGTTTTTGGTGATGTAGACGTCACTGGCCAGGCCAGCATTTATTGCCCATCCCTAATTGCCCTTGAGAAGGTGGTGGTGAGCTGACTTCTTGAACCGCTGCAGTCCATGTGGGGTAGGTACACCCACAGTGCTGTTAGGAAGGGAGTTCCAGGATTCTGACCCAGCAACAGTGAAGGAACGGCGATATAGTTCCAAGTCAGGATGGTGTGTGGCTTGGAGGGGGAACTTGCAGGCAGTGATGTTCCCATGCAAAAGTGTCTCATCCAAAAGACAGCACCACCGACAGTGCTGCACTATGAGTGTTAGCCTAGATTACGTACTCAAGTCTCATGGACACTAGAGTTTAGATTTATTTAGAGATACAGCACTGAAACAGGCCCTTCGGCCCACCGAGTCTGTGCCGACCATCAACCACCCATTTATACTAATCCTACACCAATCCCATATTCCTACCACATCCTTCCCTGTCCCTATATTCCCCGACCACCTATCTATACTAGGGGCAATTTATAATGGCCAATTTACCTATCAACCTGCAAGTCTTTTTGGCTATCCACTATCTATCCACTGAGCCACGACCGACACTGAGAACTAAGTATGTCAAACAAGGATAAAGCCTGAATATAGGGTTCAATATTACAACACTTTCAAAGTGATTAAAACACAGTGAAGGGGGGAGAATATATCTCACCAGCTGCCGTCTATTCTTTTTCCATGTTTCTGCTTTTCGTTTCGAGTTCATATTCTGAAAAGCTGGTGGGGAAAATAATGCAATTAATTTTTTAAAAAATTAAGCATCCCATTCATGGGGGTGGGGGTCCCCAATAGTCTAATCCATCATTTTGCTCTGTGAATGAACTTACTGAAATCACTGGGGGGACTACAAGTGAGATTCCGGTAGAACTCGGTCCGGTGAGCTTTCTTCAGTCCTGTGCACAGCCCGAAGTCAGAGAGCTTCACATGTCCCTATCAAAAAATGATCAGTCACAAAAACAGAATTCACCCTTTCCTCACAATCACAACCTCCTGTGTGGCTGCGATTGGTCACATCGCTCATGAAATGGCTGCAATACCAGAGATATCGCAGTCAGACTATTGAGCAAAAACTAAAGGATTATCTCAGCTACAAGTTTCTAAACAGGAATTTCCTGAGGGGGGAGAGCGAGGGGAAGCCAGGGAGAGAGACACAGAGGGAGAGAGGGAGTGAGGGAGGGAGAGAGAGAGAATTACCATTCTGCACACATAAGTTACAGTTCTGTCTCTACGGCAATTACCATGTGCGGGTATAAGGCTGCCCTGCTGCCATCACATTACCAGATGCAACGTGGACTCCACATTACCTATTGGGCCAACATTCCACAGGTCCCAAGGATGGAAAAATAGGAGGAATAGAAAACAAGCCCAGTAGGGTCCAGGAACAGCAAAAAAAAAAAGGGGATGGTGAGTTCAGGGATTGAGGGTCCGCTCCCCCTGCCCAAGAGCATTGTGTATTAGATCAAAAAGTCCCCCTCACTTTGAAAGTCTGAAGACAGGGGGTGCGGGGAAGGTGGTTAAAGAATAGAATTAGATGATACAGAAGAAGTCTGCAGCACAGCTGACAGGGTGAGATGAAGTAGGGGTGGGAGGAGGCTCCTGTGGAGCATAAACACCAGTGCAGATTGATTGGACTGAATGGTTCTGGGCTGGAAATTCTATACAAACCGACAGAGCTCAGTATGTACCATAACAGAGTGAATCATAAAATCCTACAACATAGGAGGCCATTCTGCCCATCAAGCCTGTGCAGGTACTTAACAACCCAGCTTTATGAACTGACAAGTGGACGGAATCTGATCCATTACAAATAGTCTTCACCTTGGGAGAGAGGGGACTTACCCTAATATCTAAAAGGAGGTTATCTGGTTTAATGTCTCGGTGAATAAAACCCAATTGATGGATGCAGTCAATGGCCAACACAGTCTCTGCGATGTAGAACTGAGCCTCTTCCTCAGACAGTGTATCCTTCTTCATGAGTAATGTCATCATATCACCTGAGAAAAACACAAGGCACATTCTCGGTCATTGAGTTCAAGGGGCGTGCATCTCCCATACACATTGATTTTGAGGTGGAGTAAAAAAGGTTCTTGATTTACAACAAAAGAACAATGGACCGAATAGCCTCCTTCTGTGCTGCATCATTCTAGAACTCCATGTCCCAGATCCTTTAAACCTCCTGACTATTTGAGATAGTATTTATTTTGGGTTTAACCAGCCCGCATGCAAGTTTCAATAATAACTGGCCAAAGATATAGGAACATAGGAGTAGGCGTAGCCCTTTGAGCCTACTCCACCATTCTAGATCATGGCTGATCATCTACCTCAATCCCATATTCCCGCACTATCCCCATATCCCTTGATGTCATTAGCAACTAGAAATTTATTGATCTCTACCTTGAACTTACTCAGTGACTGAGCTTCCACCACCTTTTGGGCCAGAGAATTCTAAAGATTCACCACCCTCTGAGCGAAGAAGTTCCTCCTCATCTCAGTCCAACATGGCTTGCCCTTTATTCTGAGATTGTATCCCTTGGTTCCAGACCCCACAGCCAGGGGAAGCATCCTTTCTGCATCTAACCTTAAAGAATTGTCAGTTTCTAGATCACCTCTCATTCTTCTAAATTCCAGAGAATACAGGCCCAGTCTCCTCAATCTCTCCTCATAGGACAATCCCAAAGACTAAATTTTCACTGGTGAAGTTAAAAGGGGAATGATAGCAGAGTGGTTATATGACTGGGCTACTAATCCAGAGACCTAAACTATCATCTAGAGACATGATTTCAAGTCCCACCACTGCAGCTGGGGAATTTAAATTCTATTAACTAAATAAAATCTGAAATTAAAATCATCAGGACGGTGACGATGAAACTACCAAATTGTCAAAGAAATGTCTCTCAGGGAAGAAAATCTACCGTCCTGGTCCATAGGCGACCCCAGACCCACAGCAATGTCGTTAACTCTTAATTGTCCTCTGAAATGGCCGAGCAAGCCATTCAGTTGTACACTGCCACCTTCTCAAAAGCAATTAGGGAAATAAATGATGGCCTTGCCAGTGACACCCACATCCCATAACAGGGCAGGGTGTGATCCCTGTGTAAATGCTGGGCTGACAAGAAGAAAATCCTGAGCCATTGTCTTTTTTTTTTTAAATTACAGGGTCAGTTAGTCACTAGGTTTCCAATAGCCACTGAGTTTTTTTTCTGTCCAGAATTCAGATAGCAAAACAGGTACCAAAGCTAATCAGAAAGGCTAATGAAATGTTGGTCTTTATCTAAAGTGGGCTGGTATACAAAGGGGTGGAAGTGATAAAACTCTGCAGAGAGAAACAAAGAGAGTGAACACTACAGCTCAAAGTTGGTTAAGGGATAAACATTGGCCAAGGCACTTGGAAAACTCCTCTGCTCTTCTTTTGAAGAGAGGCTGTGGGATCTTCCTGCGTCCACCTGAGGGGGCAAACGGGGCCTCAGTTTAATGTCTCACCAGAACAACGGCATCTCCGACAGTGCAACACTCCCTGTTCTGATGAAAGGCCCTTGACCTGAAACACTGGGCTAAAATTTTGACGTTGGGGGTCAAGTCCTGCTGCCGGGACCGAAAGCCGGAGTCGACCCCGCTCTAGTGGGTGGCAGGACCCTGGGGCGGCATTTTGCCGGCGACATGCTGGAGCCGTTGTGCAATTTAGGATGGCGGCCTGCACCTGTACCCCACCCAACTACCCTCCAAGAGCTACTGGCTCAGGGGATTGGTCCTGAAGGGCTCCCCCGAACCCAAAAGGTTTTACCTGGTGATCTCCCCACGAGGTGGCAGGTCCTCCCATCAGGTTTCACCCCCACACCCCCCCCCTCCCCCCCCACACACAATACCAGCCCTCCCACCTTCCAGCCCATCTCCAAAGGGCCAGGGAAATGCAGCCCATTAACTTGGTTTCTCTCGCCACAGATGCTGCCTGACCTGCTGAGTATTTCCAGCATTTTCTGTTTTATTTGAGATTTCTAGTATCTGCAGTAATTTGCACTGGTATAAATCAAAAGAGAGATCCCAGTTAGAATACGGTGTTCCATTCTGGTCACTGAAGCCCTCAGGAAGGATGTAGATGTATTGGCCTCGGAAAGAGCAGAGTGGGTTCACCAGAACGATATGGGGCTGAAAGGGTTAATTATGAGGACCAGTTTCATAGACTGGGATTGTGTCCCCTTGAATATAGAAGATTAAGCGTTAAACTAATTCAGCTGTTTAAGATGGATTTGATAAAGTAGAATGGGGCATAAACCATAAAATTAGAGCTAGACCTTTCAAGGGCCATATCAGGAAGCACTTCTTATTACAAAAGGATAGTGGAAATCTGAAACTTGGCAGCCAGTTTGGGCACAGCAAGATCCCACTAACAGCACTGTGATAATGTCCAGATTACCTGAGTTTTAGTGATATTGGTGAAGGGATAAATATTGATGAGGGCACTGGAAAGAACTCCCCTGCTCGTCTTTGAAATAGCGCCAGGGGATCTTTTTACGTCAACCTGAAAGGGGCAGACAGGGCCTCAGGTTAACACCTCATCCGACAATAGTTTTGACAACAACCATTGACACCATTTAGAGCCCTGATGAGATCAGCTGACCCTTATTTCCATATTTGGATATATTATTGGATAGGACGATCGCTGCCTAAATCAAGATCAGTTTAAAAAAAAAATCCGATTGTGGAAATCTCCACCTCGCCCCACTGAGCTTTTCAACTTGCTGCCGTCCCCATTTCCAGGTGTAAGAAGAGCAGTAGCGAGACAGAAACTGGTCACTGTTACCTTGAAGACAAAGTCATAAAGCATTGGCTCACCTCCTGGCAGGAATTCCATAATTAAATATAGGTTTCTCTTGTCTTGAAAGCTATAGAACATCTTTACCACCCAGGCACCATCCGCTTCCACGAGGATATCCCTCTCCGCCCGAATGTGAGCCACCTGCGATTGATAAAGAAATAAGAAAAGTATTAAATATGGAACATAGGAGTTACTGGGCAAAGAAAGGCTGATTATCTCATTTACCTCCCATCATCCTTGTCGTCACATGATACAATAAGGAATACTGCTGGACTAATCACGCCAATTGATTTCTATCCTGGATCCACCTGCCGCCGGCTTTCTCTCTGCTCTGCACTGCGCATGACTCAAGGTCAAGGGTCAAAATACCAATATTTATACAGGGCCTCGGTGAGGCCATGCCTGGAGTACTGTGTGCAGTTTTGGTTTCTGTACCGAAGGAAGGACATAGACTAAAAGGACGAGAGAAAGTGCAACGACTGGTTCCTGGGATAAAGGGATTGTCCTATGAAGAGAGATTGAGTAGACTAGGCCTATATTCCCTGGGCTTTAGAAGAGCAAGAGGTGATCTCATTGAAACATACAAAATTCTTGAGGGGCTTGTCAGGGTAGATGCTGGGAGGATGTTTCCCCTGGCTGGGGAATCTAGAACACGGGCTCACAGTCTCAGAATAAAGGAATCGGCCATTTTAGACAAAGATGAGGAGAAATTTCTACATTCAAGGGGTTGTGAATCTTTCGAATTCTCTACCCTACAGAGCAGTGGATGCTCAGTCGTTGAGTTTACTCAAGACAGAAGTCAATAGATTTTTGGGTACTAAAGGAATTAAGGGATATGGGGATGGTGTGGGAAGGTGGAGTTGAGTTGAAGATCACCTATGATATTGAATGGCAGAGAAGGCTCAAAAGGGCCAAATGGCCTATTCCAGCTCTTACTGAAATGTTCTTATGAAGACACACCTCCCAAAACCCAGTCTAATCTGCAATGCCTGGGAGTGTGATACCGATAAAAGGAACAGAGTAGGCTGTCCCTATTTTAACCTGAGCACACCCCCATGCCCATTAGATATGGGTGGTTAAAACTATTGCTGTAGTAATGACCAAGAATGTGTGATGGGATTGTTATTATTTAGCAGATTTCCTACCTGCTCTTTTTCCAACATATCTGTCTTTCGAAGGATCTTCATTGCGTAGATGTGTCCAGTGTCCTTCTTCTGTACAAGACGTACCTGAAAAAGGAGTTTCCCCAAAGTATTATGAAAAGCGTACAATTCTTTAAAGGCTTCCCCCTTTATGGGTACAGTAGCGTAGTGGGTGTGGTACTAGGCTAGCAGCTCAGAGGGTGCGAGTTCACATCCCACTGCGGCAAGTTGTGAAATAGATTCAATAGAATTTGGCAATTTATGGGCTGGCGTCAGAAAGACGTTAGATTGCCAAGGCCCAAAACTAATTCACTGATGTCCTTCAGGGGTGGAAACCTGTTGCGCTACCCAGTCTACATTGCACGTGATTCCAATGGTTGACTTTCAATGCCCTTTGAACTGCTAGAAACTGAGCAATAAACCAATCACTTCATAAAAAAGGACCCTTTCATTACCCTGGTTAATTCTACCCTCTCTATCTCAATCACACTGAGGGATACCTCACCTGCCTGCCCCTGGCAGTTTCCTGATTTGTTTCACTCAGTTTAGGTGAGTTTATCCAATTAGTAGTTAGCAAGGGAGTCACCAGTAGGGTGAGGAAGTAATTTCTGGAGGTTCCAAGAGCACCTGAAGAGGTAGCTTTTATAAAAATTCATGCTCGGGCATGTGCGTTACTGGGAAGGCTAGCATTATTGCCCATCCCTCGTTGCCCCTCGAGGTGGTGGTGCTGGGCCGCCTTCTTGAACCACTGCAGTCTCTGTGGTGAAAGTGCTGCAACAATGCTGTTAGGTAGGGAACTGCAGGATTTTGGCCCCGTCACAATGAAGGAATGATGATATATGTCGAGCTAGGGATGGTGTTTGAACTGGAGGTGGTGGTGTTCCCATACCCCTTCTGCCCTTGTGCTTGTAGGTGGTGGAGGGGTCAGGTTTGGAAGGGCAGTCCAGTAGCAAATACACATGCCTTGTGTACTAGTTTGTTAATCTGGTGCCATGGAATCCATCCCAAAATATAATGAAACAAATTCCAGTACCAGGAGCCTTTGGCAGTGCTGCTCAGTGATGCAGGTCTACAACAAAAGCAGGTGATTTATTTGCGTTCACTTAAAATGATTGACTTACTATCTCAAGTGACTGGAATTGGTGTTGCAAAACCAGGAAGCTTATAAACAAACAAACACCAAAACTGGACCAACCTCTCCAAATGCACCTCTTCCTATAACCTTCAGAGACTCAAAGTCATCCAGACCCAACCTAGTCCTCTTGAGCCGAAGGAATTCCGTCTCTTTCTGGGCGTGCTGTGTTCTCCGCATTTGTTTCTGGTGAAAACACAACACAATTAATAAATGTAGTCTCTATAATGCAGACTTTTCATATTGCCGCACCTTTACCAGAACACACCCAAACACTGCTGAAAGCAACACCAATAATCGCATTCTGTTTGACTCCCTATCCCAGTATCTCCTTTTTACTCCCTCCAGGATTTCCATCCTAGGCACAGAAAGTTTCACTTATCAGGTACACCCATCATTCATTTCAGTTCAAAATGGTTTGGACTTATCTTGATGTAAACATTGGCCAAGAAAGCACAAGATCTGAAAATACCCACAACTCAGTGCTGTCACCGGGAGTGTCCCAAGACAAATATTCTATAACAAATGTGCTTAAGCCAATGTGCTTTCATCCTGGGAGATGTTTGTCGCACAAAATTCTTTCCTTTATCATTTCAAACAGTTCCCACAACAACTATCACCAGTGATAGACCTGTTACCACCAACTCTTCACCCTCCCATTATACAAGCTCAAAATGTTGTCTCTAGACACAAAGTACGTATTGGAAGGGAAAGAAAAAAAAAGGGATCAAAAATCCATTGCTTTTCCAGAATATTCCCACCATGGCTCCAGCAGGATTTCACCAAATAAAGGCCAGATATTGCAGCAACAACCTTGCGTTCTAAAAGAAGAACTCGAATTTCTTCAGCATCTTTCACAATCTCTCAGCATCACAAAGCCAACGAAGCACTTTTATTTTTAAATTGCTGTTGTAATGTAGGAGAGACGGCAGCCAATGTTGTGCACAGCAAGCTCCCACAACCAGCAACTGATCAGCTAATCAGTTTTAGTGATGTTAGTTGAGGCATAAATATTGGCCAGGACACCGGGGAGGACACCCCTGCTCTTCTTTGAAATAGCGGCCGTGGGATCTTTTACATTCACCAGAGAGGTCAGACGAGGCTTTGGTTTAATGTCTTATCTGAAAAGATGGCACCTCAGACAGTGCATCGACTGGTTTATCACCACTTTCTACCTTAGATCATAAGAACTAGGAGCAGGAGTAGGCCGTCCGGCCCCTCGAGCCTGCTCCGCCATTCAATAAGATCATGGCTGATCTTTTCGTGGACTCAGATCCACTTACCCGCGTTCTCACCGTATCCCTTAATTCCTTTATTGTTCAAAAAGATATCTACCTTAGCTTTAAAGACGTTTACTGAAGAAGTGTCAACTACTTCATTGGGCAAGGAATTCCAAAGATTAACAACTCTCTGGGTGAAGAAGTTCCTTCTCAATTCAGTCCTAAATCTGTTCCCTCTAATCTTGAGGCTATGCCCTCTTGTCCTAGCTTCACCTGCCAGTGGAAACATCCTCTCTACTTGTATCTTTATTCCCTTCATGATTTTATATGTTTCTATAAGATCCCCCCTCATTTTTCTGAACTCCAATGAATATAATCCCAATCTACTCAGTCTCTCCTCATAAGCCAACCCCCTCAACTCCGGAATCAACCTAGTGAACCTCCTCTGCACCCTCTCCAGTGCCAGTACATCCTTTCTCAAGTAAGGAGACCAAAACTGCACACAGTACTCCAGGTGCGGCCTCACCAGTATTATACAGCTGCAACATAACCTCTCTGCTTTTAAACTCAATCCCTTTAGCAATGAAGGACAAAATTCCATTTGCCTTCCTAATTACTTGCTGTACTTGCAGACCAACCTTCTGCGATTCATGCACAAGGACACCTAGGTCCCTCTTCTAAAGAATTACTGTTGCTCAACTCATGCATCGCCTCGGACAGGAGTTGGCATTCTTAATTCCACACTTGTTCTTCTTCCTTTCCTCTGTGGCCCCTTCATTTCTGTTCAGTCCCAGGAAAAGCCCAGTCTACCTTCAAATTCCCAGCTCTAAACAAAAAGGTCAGTGGTGAAACAATAATCTCTCAAGATGCGGATGACAGCCGCTGTGTTTTTATTTCAGTATCTGCAGTTTCTTTTTGTTTTATTTACATATGTATAAGCAGAAGTACATCCACCCACACACCAAACTTTCACCCTGTTTCGATAGACTCTGTCTCAGCAAGGACAAGATCAGCTGTTCATGGTTGACTGAACACCTTCCCCCTTATTTTCAGCTGATCCTCAGTTCTGCACGGAGAGCGAGTGCTGCACTGTTGGAGGCGCCATCTTACAGATGAGACACCAAATTGCACGTGGACGTAAAAGATCCCACGTCCACTATTTCAAGGAAAAGCAGGGGAGTTCTCCCCAGTGTCCTGACTCACAGCCAACATCACTAAAAACTGATTGTCTGGTGTCATGAAGATCCCCACCTGCCAAGAATGAGGCAGATTAATTTTGTCACATGAACATTAATTTTAAACTGTTGCCGGAGTGAAGCGATGACTTGTTTAAAGAGATCAGCAATGGCTGGAAAGAATTTGCATTCTAAGAGACAGTCACCTAGGAAAAGACAATGGGAACTTCTCACTGATTCAATTAACAGAGATTGGTCTGGGCAATGGTGACCCATATCTTGTCAGTATAAGGGATAGCACTACACCCCACCGAGAGCTTTGGAATCCACAAATGCAGGAGTTTGTTTAAAAAAAGCAAGTCACATGACTAACCTGCTGGCCCAGGTCTGGTTTTGAACTGCTCACACGACAGTTTGGGTCAGACTGCAGACTGCAACTGAACTGAACTTGGAAGAAGAGAGTCTCTCTTTCCCTCACTAATCTCCAGATCCACTGAAGTCACTTAAACCTCGAGAGAAAATATTCCTACATCGAAACAAGTTTTAAAGCGTGCACTGGGCCCCAATGAAACAGCAAGATTTACCGGTAACCAAAGACTCTACATTGAACTCAAAGGACCATAAATAGAATCCCAGCTATTGCCTCAAACTTTTCCCCTTTATTCTTTCTACTTCTGTCTCTATCTGCGTGTGTGTTTATCGTGTATGCATGCTCACGTGGTCGCATCGCATATTCGTAGCGGTTAACCAAATTACAGTTTATGATTAATAAACTTCCACCTTTCTGGTTCAAATCTAAGAAAACCTGTCTGATTGATTTCTTTGCCTTACAATTGGAAAGCAGTGAACAAAGGAGCTAAAACACTTTTTAAAATTAAACTCTTACAGTTAAACCAGACAAACGCTGAGAGGGAAGCCCTAGACCCCTTTCTCACCTGGTCATAACACTGGTCATTATCACATTGCAGTTTGTGGGATCCTGCAGTGCGTAAATTGGTATTTCCTACATTACAATAGTGACTGCACTTCAAAAGTACTTCATTGGCTGTAAAGTTCTTCAGGACGTCTGAGGTCGGGAAAGGTGTTACAGAAATGCAAGTCTTTAAATTTTTAAATCCCATGAGGATTGAACAGTGCATAACATTGCAATTTAAAGCCATTTTTATAGATTTCCTTATCATCTTAAAAAGGGGGTTATTAATTGGCAGAGTCCAAGACAAGAATCTGCCTGCACTCAAAGTGATAAATTTACAACATCGTTACAGTATCTATTAACTTTGCCAATAATGCTATAAACCCATTGAGAATGAACTTACATCTTCATCAGCCAATCCTTCCTGCTCCATGGCTTTTTCTAGTTGCACTTGTCTAGAAAATAAACAAATAAATAAATACCAAGAAAACAAATTGGTCTCATTACTCATGGAATAACTTAATTGATTATGGGCGGTGTGGTGTATGGGAGGGTATGGCATGCATGACCTGATTAGTGGCACTAGCAGAGGCCACATCAACATTTGTAAATAGGTTTGTCAGGTGGTGAATGGAAAGGGACATGGGGACGGGGTGGGGGATACAGCTTTAGGACCACCGCTCACGGGGAGGATAAAGACTAGTAGGGGCTGGTTTAATGCCTCATCTGAAAGGCGGAACCTCTGACACTGCACTGGAGGGTCACAGCCTGGATTTTGTGCTGAAGTGTTGTAATTTCCAAGAGGTGGGTCTTTATTCCTGATGATGCCAGCACATTTTTCCTAATCTAGAACGGGTTTTTAGACTGCAGGATTAACGTTGAGGTAATTTCAGTTTTGCACCAAATATTTAGGAAATTGGCTGAGTAGCAGGAGACAGAGTATGGAGAATAGACAGGGTATGACTAACGGTGTTCCTTAAAGATCGATGTTGGGATCTCAATTATTCACTGTATTGATTAACAACTTAGATGTAATAGAAAGCCACATATCCAAATTTCCTGATGACACAAAAAGATAGGCGGCATTGTAAGCAGTGTAGGTGGAAGCATAAAGTTACAAAATTCAGTCTCTATCCAGCCACAGCCTGCTGAGCTACTGTAAAGAGAGATGCAGCCTTAAGAGTGGGATTAGTCTGCGCAAGCTGATTTCCATATTAAACAGACTTAGCACAGGCAGGAAGAAAAGTCTTCCAGTGATGGGGGAAAGAGGCAAAAATGGCAGAGGCATGATAGCACTGGCTGCAGCTTCAATCCTGCTTGTAGGCAGTTCGGTAGTTTGGGACGTTTGACTATTGACCAGAGACATCATCATCATCATCCAGCAGCATCCTGATTGACCAAAGAGCTTTGGGCTAGGGGTATCACGGTTGGTGCTGAATGGAGACAGACCTAGAAAAGGTGGCCCAAATATTTCTCATCTCAACTCACCTGGTTGGCTTACCATAGCCAACAGGCATCTTCTACAGCAGTGCAAAAGAAAGTAGGAATAAAAAAAAAATCAAAAAACAGACAAAACATGTTCAAACTGGTGTGCTGGAACGTTCGCACAATATCAGATTTAGATGACCACAGACACCCTGAAAGACGTTCCACACTCGTAGCCAGAGAGCTCACCCGACTGCACATTGACATCACAGCTCTCAGTGAAGTTTGCTTCACAGAGCAGGATATACACTTCTCTACTCAGGGAAAGGTAAAGATGAATAACACCCCTCAGCTGCTGGATTTATGATTAAGAACCCCATTGCCAGCAGGCTTCAGAACCTCCCCTTTGGTTTTTCTGACCGACTCATATCCCCAATCCAGGAGAACCAGTTCACCACCATTGAGTATATATGCTCCTATCTTACAAGCCGAGATAGCAATTAAAGACGGCCTCTACTGTGACCTGCACAACCTTTTACTGAAAGTTGACTCCAAGGATAAGCTTGGAGATTCTTGGAGACTTCAACTTAAGAGTTGGACGTGACCAAGATCATTGGCAAGGTGTCTTGGGCAGCCATGGCATTGGCAACTGTAATCACAATGGTCGACTTCTGCTGGAATTCTCCATGAACTCAACATCACAAATTCACTATTCCAGCAGAAAGCCAGAATTAAGACCATCTGGAACCATCAATGCTCAAAGCACTGGCACCTTTTAGATTATATTCTGGTGTGCCAACGTGACATACAGGACATACTACAAACCACAGTTATGCCCAGTGCTGACTGATACACCGAACATAGGCTGGTTCGAGCTAAACCTTCAGAAATCAAAGCATCACCCAATAGGAAAGGTCCGCAAACAAAGAAACTACAAAGTCCACAGATTCTATCTATCAGACGTAAAAGCAATTTTCCCAGAGCAAGCTTGAAGACAGTGACCTGATTCTGGGCAGTGATATTAACCCAGCAGAGCAGTTGAAATCCACCCTACAAGAAACAAGTGCAGAAGTGGTTGGCTTTTCAACCAGAAGAAATCAAAATTGGTTTGATGAAAATGACATGGAAATCCAAGGGCTTCTTCAAAAAAAAACACTCCTGCTACAATCTATTGCTTGCATGATGACCAGGCTACAAAATCTACATACAGGGAAGCCTCCAGCACTCTGCACACAACCGCAGAGCCATGTAAAACAACTGGAGGAGCGTACTCGCTGTGAGGATACAAACATAGGCAGATATGCAAGATATGAAATCCTTGAGCTCTGTATATGGACCTTCCCACCAGGTGAAAGCACCACTAAAATCTTCAGCTGGCACAACCCTGCTCACAGATAAAGAATCCATCTTGCACCGATGGTCAGAACACAGAGAGCCTAGTTGGTGACCAGCAGATTGTGCAGAAGGCGTCCATCATAAAGAACTTCCCTCTGGGAGGATGTGAAGGCCTTAGAGAGGGTGCAGAAGAGATTTACTAGAATGGTGCCAGGGATGAGGGATTTCAGTTAAGTGAGAGACTGGAGAGGCTGGGTTTGTTCTCTGCAGAGCAGTGAAGACTAAGAGGGGATTTGATTGAGGTGTTCAAAATCATGAAAGGGTTTGATAGAGTAAATAGGGAGAAACGGTTTGCAGTGGCAAGAGGGTTGTTATCCAGGTGACACAGATATAAGGCAATTGGCAAAAAAAACCAGAGGCGACATGAGGAAGCATTATTTTACACAGCAGGTTGTTGTGATCTGGAATGTGATGCCTGAAAGGGCGGTGGAAGCAGATTCAATAATAACTTTCAAAAGGAATTGGATAAACATTTGAAGGGGAAAAATATTTGCAGTGCTCTGGGGGAGAAAAAGAGCAGGGGACTGGGACTAGTTCTACCAAAGAGCTGGCATGTACGATAGGCCGAATGGCCTCCTCCTGTGTTGTAACTTGATTCCAACTTGCATTTGTATAGTGTCCTTAATGCAGTACAAGGTCCCAAGGCATTTCACAGGAGTGTTAGCAGACAGAACTTGACAGTTACACAAGGAGATATTAGATGGGTAAAAGAGGTGGTCTTAGGGAGTGTCATAAAGGAGGAGAGAGAGGCAGACAGGCAGAGGGGCTTAAGAGAAGGAGATCCAGATCTTAGGGCCTAGGCAACTGAAGGCACGGCCGTCAGTTGGGGAGGCTTGAGGCCAGAATTGGAGGAGGTCAGATATCGGAGGGTTGTGGGCTGGAGGAGATGAGAGAGAGAGGGAGGGGTGAGTTCATGGTGAGATTTGAAAACAAGGATGAGAAATTTATAAATAGAGGCATTTCTGGACCAGGAGCCAGTGTTAGTCAATGAACACAGAGGGCGAGTTGTGAATGAAAATGCAGCCCTAGTTTCTGAGACTCAAAAGACATGCTGATGTCTTCTTCATTTTTCCAATAAACAAGGGCCTTTTTCCAAGCCCTGTGTCATCTCAGTAAGCAATTACCATAGTTATAGTCTCTGGAGTCACAGGAACTGTTAGTGAACCATCTCTCGCATGCCTATATCTAGAGACTCAATAGTGGAAACAATTCCACAAACCCCATTCAAAACACCCAGAAGTCATTAATTGATCCCACATCGCATTTCAAACCAGCCCAAACATGACATCATTGAGCCAAAAGTAACCTGTTCACAAACCCCAGCAGCAGGGCAAAAGCAAATCAAGAATACAACCAGCATACAGCACAGAAATAAATAGACAGATCAGTACAGAATTAACACCTGGGAAAAAAGAAAACAGACCTGAACAGAATTATTAAGAGTTACAGAAGGAGGCCATTCAGTCCATCGAGTCCATGCCAGCTCTCTGTGGAGAAATCCAGTCAGTCCCACTCCCTTGCTCAAACCCCAAAGCCCTGCAAGTTTATTACCTTCAAGTGCCCATCTAATTTCAGAGAGTCATGGAGTCATTTACAACACAGAAGGCAGCCATTGGGGGGGCGGCACAGTGGTTAGCACTGCAGCCTCACAGCTCCAGCGACCTGGGTTCAGTTCTGGGTACTGCCTGTGCGGAGTTTGCAAGTTCTCCGTGATCGTGTGGGTTTCCGCCGGGTGCTCTGGTTTCCTCCCACAGCCAAAGACGCAGGTTGATAGGTAAACTAGCCATTACAAATTGCCCCTAGTGTAGGTAGGTGGAAGGAGAATTGAGGGAAGGTGGGGATGTGGTAGGACATATGGGATTAATTTGGATTAGTATAAATGGGTGGTTAATGGTCGGCACAGACTCGGTGGGCCAAAGTGCTGTATCTCTCTATGACTCTTCGAGTCCATGCCAGCTCTTCATGGAGCTATGCAGTCAGACCACTCCCCCATTCAATCCCCGTAGCCCTGCAAGACAGTGTCTTTCAGGTGGCCATACAACTCCTTTTTGAAGTCTGATCATCTCCGCTTCCTCTACCCTTGTGGAGGTCATTAGTATCCGCTGCGTAAAAATGTGCTTCCTCATTTCGTGGCACAGTGGTTAGCACCACAGCTCCAGCGACCCGGGTTCAATTCTGGGTACTGCCTGTGTGGAGTTTGCAAGTTCTCCCTGTGTCTGTGTGGGTTTTCTCCGGGTGCTCTGGTTTCCTCCCACAGCCAAAAGACTTGCAGGTTGGTAGGTAAATTGGCCATTATAAATTGCCCCTAGTATAGGTAGGTGGTAGGGAAATATAGGGACAGGTGGGGATGTGGTAGGAATATGGGATTAGTGTAGGATTAGTATAAATGGGTGGTTGATGGTCAGCACAGACTCGGTGGGCTGAAGGGCCTGTTTCAGTGCTGTATCTCTAAACAGAATTTCCCTTGCATCTTTTGCCCAAAACTTTCAATCTATGTCCCTAGTCCTTGTACCATTTGCTAATGGGAACAGTTTTTCCTTGTCTAACTTATATAAGCCTGTCATAATCTTGCACAACCCTATTAAATCTCCCCTCAATATCTCTCACTCTAAGGAGAGCAAACACAGCTTTTCCAACCTAACCTTGTAACTAAAATCTTCCATCCCTGGAAACACTGGGAAATCTCCTCTGCACCCACTCACATTCATTCTGAAGTGTGGTGACCAGAACTGGACGCAATACTCCAGTTGGGGCCCAACCAGAGCTTTATAAAGGATCAGCGTAACTTCCTTGCTTTTGTACACTATGCCTCCATTTATAAAGCCCAGGATCCCATATGCTTTACTAACTACTCTTTCAATATGTGCAGTCACCTTCAAAGATTGATCCACATGCACCCCCAGGTCCCTGTTCCTGCACACGCTTTAGAACTGTGCCATTAAGTCTATATTGCCTCTCCATATTCCTTCTGCCAAAGTGCATCACCTCACATTTGTCAGTATTAAATTTTATCCACCACCTGTCTCCCATTCTGCTAGTCTATCTATATCCTGTTGCAGGCAGTTCACATCACCCTCACGGTTTGCCGTATCTCCAAGTTTGGTGCCATCGACAAATTTTGAAATCCTCCGCCATTTCCGCCACATCCAGTGTGATGTCACCACCAAACGCATCTTCTCCTCCCCATCAGCATTCCAGAGGAACATTCCCCCTACAACAACCTGGTCCACTCCTCCATCACCCCCGACACCTCGTCCCCTTCCCATGCAATCTCAGGGGGTGTAACCTCCTCTCTCCTCACTATCCAAGGACCCAAACACTCCTTTCAGGTGAAGCAGCGATTCATTTTACTTGTTTTAAATGCATTTAAATGCATTAAATACTGCATTCACTGCTCACAATGTGGTCTCCTGTTCATTGGGGAGACCAAACGCAGACTGGGTGACTGCTTTGTGGAACACCATCGATCAGTCCGAAAACATGACCCCGAGCTTCCGGTCACTTGCCATTTCAACACCCCCCCCGCCCCCCCTCTCTGTTCTCATGCCTACATCTCTGTCCTGGGCTTGCTGCAGTGTTCCAGTGAACATTAACACAAGCTCGAGGAACAGCATCTCACTTAGCGATTAGGCACGCTACAGCCTGCCGGACTGAACATTGAGTTCAATAATTTCAGAGCATGACTGGCCCTTTTTTTAAATTTTATTTTATCTTAGTTTGTTTCATTATTCAGTTTTTCACCATGTGCCTGCCCACTGTTTTTTTTTTCATGTTTGTGCTCTTGGCCAGGGCTGTTCGTTATTCAGTCATTTAACACCCGCTCTGCACGAACACTTTGTCTTTCACCACACCATTAACACCTTTGCTCCATCACCTTCTGGTCAGTTATTCTCAGTGACCCTCTGTCCTATCAACACCTTCCCTTGTGTACTCTTTTGCCCCACCCCCACTTTATTTGCTTAAAACCTCTTTCCCAGTTCTGATGAAAGGTCACTGACCTGAAACGTTAACTCTGCTTCTCTCCACAGATGCTGCCAGACCTGCTGAGTATTTCCAGCACTTTTTGTTTTGTTTCAGATTTCCAGCATCTGCAGCATTTTGCTTTTTTTTTTTCTGAAATTCTACTGTATTCCAATATCCAAGTCATTGATGGATAGCAAAATAAGCAGTGGTCCGAGCACTGAGCCTTGGGGAACACCACTATCTCTCTTCCTCCAGTCTGAACAACCATTTACTATGAGTCACTGTTTTTGGTTCTTAAGCCAATTTTTTTATCCAATTGGACACTGACCCTCTTATTCCATGAGCCTCAATTTTGTTAACCAGCCTTTTATGTGGTACCTTATCAAATGCTTTCTTAAAATCCATATAGTCAACATCCACCGCATTCATCAACCTTCCCTATTACTTCATCAAAAAAATCTCAATTTGATTAGTCAAGCATGCTCTGCCTTTTACAAATCCATGCTGGCTATCCTTAATTAACTCAAACCGCTAAGTGTCCATAGATATTAACCCTGATTATTGTTTCTAAAACCTTACCCACCACTGATGTTAAACTAACTGGCCTGTAGTTGCTAAGATCATCCTTACCCACTTTCTTGAATAACTGTCACATTTGCCACTCTCCAATCCTCTGGCACCTCCCCATAACCAGTGAAGATTGAAAGATTATGGCAAACCTTTCCACTATCTCCACCCTCACTTCCTTTTGCAACCTGGGATGCAAGCCATTGGAACAGGTCACTTATCTACCCGAAGCATAGCCAGCCTTTTTAGTACCTCCCCCCTTCTCAATTCTTACCCTATCCATTGCCTCCACTCTCTCCGCTTCTACTGATATGTTGCCAGATTCCACTTCCTTGGGGAACACCGATACAAAGTACTCATTAAGTAAATTAACCTTGCCCCATGCTCTAAGCATATATTAACCTCTTTGTCCCTATAGGCCCCACTCCACTCTTACTACTCGCTTACTATATACATGTTGGTAGAAAATTTTTGGGTTCCCTTTTATATTGCCTGCCATTCTATTCTCATATTCTCTCTTTGTCAGTCTTATTTTCTTCTTCACCTCCCCTCCACTCCACTCATTGTACTGGGCCTGGTTCTAACTTCATGAGTTCATTCATTTTTTGTTTCTTCATTATCTCCCTCATCATCCAAGGAGCCCAGTTATTGGCTCCCCTACCTTTCGCCCTTGTTGGAATGTACCTACCTGTACCTGAAGCATCCTTAAACTAACCTATTGTTCAGATATAGCTCTTCCTGTCAGTCTTTGGCTCCATTCTACCCTGGCTAGATCCCTTCTCATCATGTTGAAATTAGCCCTCTTCCAATCTAGCCATTCTACCTTACATCGTTCCTTGCTTTTCTGCATTATTAATCTAAACCTTATGATATGATGATCGCTCTTACCCAAGTGCACCCCCACAGACATTTGGTCCATTTGGCCCACCTTATTTCCCCGCACAAATCCAGCAATGCCTCCTTTCTATTTGGGCCAAGAACAAACTGATCAAGAATGCTCTCGAACACATTTTAGCAATTCCTCCCCCTCCTTTCCCTTTACTCTAAAATTATCCCAATCAATATTTGGGTAATGTAAAGTCCCCCAATATCACTGCTTTATAGTTCTTGCACATCTGTGATTTCCCTGCAGGTTTGCTCCTCTATCTCACTATTTGGAGGCCTTTGAATACCCCCAGTAATATGATCATACCCTTTTTGCTTCACAACTCTAACCAAATGGTTTCTGTCCTTGTATAAAAGCAAAATACTGCAGATGCTGGAAATCTGAAATAAAAACAAAAAAAAAAAAAAAAGTGCTGGAAAATATTCAGCAGGTCTAGCAGCATCTGTGGAGAGAGAAGCAAAGTTAATGTTTCAGTGACATTTCATCAGAAGCTTGCCCTTTCAAGGACATCTTTCCTTTCCAACATGGCAATGTATTCTCAAATCAGTACTGCCATCCCACCTCCGTTTTTTCCCTTCTCCATCTTTTCTAAATACTTTACATCCTTGTATATCAAGTGCCAGTCCTCACCATTTTTAAGCCACGTTTCCATTGTTGCCACTATATCATATTCCCATACTGCTATTTGTGTTTGTAGCTCACAAACATTATTCACCACACTTTGTACATTTACACACATGCACTTGAATCCTGTCTTTGCATTCCTCATAATCCTCCTCAGTCCACTCCCATCTAATACAGAACTATTCCCTCTCTACTACTGTCTAACACTCTCATATTATGCACCATATTCCTCTTTCCAACTTCTATATGCTGTTGTCCATCCCCCTGTCAATTGAGTTTCAACCCTTACTAGTGAATCTCCCCATGAGGACATTGGTCCTAGTCCTGTTGAAGTCCAAACTGTCTCTTTAATAGGTGCCTCCTGCCCTAGAACTGGTCCCAACGTCCCAAGAATCTGAAGCCCTCCCTCCTGCATCATGCTTCAAGCCATGCATTGATCCTCCCCATCTTCCTATTTCTACTCTCACTAGCACATGGCACTGAGAGTAATCCAGAGATGACTACCCTCGAGGTCCTACTCTAACTTCCTCCCTATCTCCTGAAAATCTGACCATAGGACCTCAAAACCTGCCCTTGCTAGGTTGTTGGTACCAATATGTACCACAACTTCTGGTAACAACTATAAACCAAGAAAGATCAGAATTAATACCCAGGAAAAGGCAGACCAGACTAGAATTACTACCTGACTGCAAGAGAAGCAAAATGGAGCTTTTTTTCCCCCCCAGAGGAGACTCATATTTAAGCCACATAAATACTATGGCTACAAGAGCAAGTCGGAGGCTGGGAATTCAATGGCGGGTAACTCACCTCCCGACTCCCCAAAGCCTGTCCACCATCTACAAGGCACAAGTCAGGAGTGTGATGGAATACTCTCCACTTGCCTGGATGGGTGCAGCTCCAACAATACTCATGAAGCTCGACACCATCCAGGACAAAGCAGCCCGCTTGATCAGCAACCCATCCATCACCTTAAACATTCACTCCCTCCACCACCGACGCACAGTGGTAGCAATGTGTACCATCTACAAGATGCACTGCAGTAACTCTCCTTCAAAAACACCTTCCAAACCTGCGACCTCTACCACCTAGAAGGACAAGGGCAGCAGACTCATGGGAATACCACCACCTACCACAAGTCATACACTATCCTGACTTGGAACTATACCACCGTTACTTCAATGTTGCTGGGTCAAAATCCTGAAACTCCATTCCTAACAGCACTGTAGGTGTACCCTCAATAAGGCAGCTCACTGCCAATTAGAGATGGGCAGCAAATGCTGGCCTTGCCAGTGACACTCACATCCCATAAAAGAATTTTAAATAATTAAGTGCACAGATGCCCTATGAGCTGGTAGGAAGAAAAGTCTTCAATCACACAATAACGTTGAATAAGATATCAGAATTAGATTCACAAAAACAGGAAAAGGAAACAATGAAGTAACAAGTACTAGGAATTAATTTCAGCAAGATCGAATGTCCTAAACTCCCACACCCAACATCATTCTGAAAATAAAATTTTGCACCAAGCGACACAAGGCAATATAACAGAATTGTTACAGTGCAGAAGGAGACCATTCGGCCCATCACATTTGCACCGGCTCCCAATGAGCAAGCCACCTAGTGCCATTCCCCCGCCATTTCCCCATAACACTGCACATTCCTCCTTTTCATATAAGGAACTAATAGCGGGGCAGATGATCAAAAGCTTGGTCAAAGAGGTAGATTTTAAGGAGTGTCTTGAAGGAGGAGAGAGAGGTAGAGAGACAGAGAGGCTTAGGGAAGGAATTCCAGAGTTTAGGGGTGAACTTCCTGCTATTCTTTTAATTTGAGTCATGGAATCTTTTATGCCCACCCAAGACCTCAGTTTATTGCCTCTTCCAAAAGATGGCATCTCCAACAGTGCAGCACTCGCTCAGTACTGCACTGAAGGGTCAGCTTGCATGATGTCCTCAAGTCTCTGGAGTGGGACTTGAATCCACGGCTTTCTGACTTGGGAGGCAACAGCGCCACCCACTGAGGCATGGCTCACACCATTAGAGATAAACAGGGCCAGAGGTAGCATCCCCTGAATGAATTAAATAAAATCACTCTACAAACCAAACCTGGCCAGCTTGCCAGCTGAAACAAGGCACAATCGCGCAGAGTTCACAGACTTACAATGGCTGTAGAATGGCACAGACAGGGGAAAAAAAACAAAACACTTTTAGAAACTTCCATGTGCAAAACTGCAACTTGCAGCCATCATCCTTTTAATCATTTAATCTCTCCTGGATTCCACCTCATCACAGACCTTCCCATTTGTTCTCTCCCCTCTCCCTGCTTCTGTACTTATGCAAAACCAGTCACATCTCGAACGTTTTCTTCTTCTGATGAAAGGTCTTCGACCTAAAAAGTTGGCCAGGATTTTGTCTTGGCGACGGGGTTCTCGACTCCTGGCAGAAGCAGCAGGGGAGACCCCTGTGTCGTCTCCTCTGGGAAAAGCCCACTGGATCAGATGCCGCTTAGGTGGACGGTGGTGGGCCTTTCCCGGGATCAAGCACTCCAGCGCCAGAGGCCGACAGCTCTTTAATTGAGCAGCGTCAACACAGAGGCAGTGGCTACTGCCAGTACTGGACTCATCGGAGGTCCTGGAACCAGGCCGTAGGTAAGTCACAGGGGAAGAGATTTTGCAGGGTGGGGGTCGCAGGGGAGGGAGGTGTAAGGGGGGTCAGCAACGAGAGCAGGGAATGGCTCTCAGCAACCCCCCCACCCCCCCCTTCCTGATTCTGGGACCTTTGTTCAGGAACTAAGTGCCTTTTAATGAGACACCGCACCTACCCACCCCTCCCTCCCAGAGCAAGTAACCTACAGGAGTTTGTTTCTCATGCTCTACTTGCAACGACAGGCCCATCCGCCACTGGGCCAATTCAGACAGCGGTGGGATGAGGCTCTTAATTGGGCATTAATTGCCCTCTTAAAGGCCTCAATTGACAGTGGGGTGAGAAAGCCATTCACTGGCCTGCCCATCCCAGAATTAACTTGGGTGGAGGCGGGAAGGTGTCAGGATCCACCCCGCCCAATTATATGCTCTCCCCCACCTCCAAACCTGATGCAGGGGAAGAGCATGAAATACCCCCATTAACTGTTTCTCTCCACACAGATGCTGCCCGACCTGCTGAGTATGTCCTGCAATTTTTTTTTATTTCAGATTTCCAGCAGTATTTTGTTTCAGTCTTGTAGCCAACCAACCATTTTTGTTTTCTCTTTTGAACAACTTGTCATGGTGACTGGGGGTCCATTCTTACATTGCAGGGTGTACAATGACACTGCATGTGTGCAAAGGGCCCATTGTCATGGTGACAAGCTGGTTCGGTTAGGTGTGTATAGTGGTTTTTTTTTTTTTTAATTTGTTAATGAGACGTGGGCGTCGCTGGCCAAGCCAGCATTTATTGCCCATCCCTAGTTGCCCTGGAGAAGGTGGTGATGAGCTGACTTCTTGAACCACTGCAGTCCATGTGAGGTAGGTACACCCACAGTGCTGTTAGGAAGAGAGTTCCAGGATTTTGACCCAGCAACAGTGAAGGAACTGCGATATAGTTCCAAGTCAGGATGGTGTGAGACTCGGAGGGGAACTTGCAGGTGGTGGTGTTCCCATGCATCTGCTACCCTTGTCCTTCTAGGTGGCAGAGATCACGGGTTTGGAAGGTGCTGTCTAAGGAGCCTTGGTGCATTGCTGCAGTGCATCCTGTAGATGGTACACACTGCTGCCACTGTGTGTCAGTGGTGGAGAGAGTGAATGTTTAAGGTGATGGACGGGGTGCCGATCATGTGATCACGCTTTGTCCTGGATGGTGTCGAGCGTCTTGAGTGTTGTTGGAATTGGCGGGTGTAGAGTATCCCATCACACTCCTGACTTGTGCTTTGTAGGTGGTGAAAAGACTTTGAGCCATAAGTAGGCTTGAACTAGATTTAAAGGACTCTGCTTCACATCTGGCTTTGTCTGTCACATCCTTGGGCAAACAGCCAGTCTTGTTGCCGACACACTCCAAACCTCAAACCGTCGTTGAACATCAGCCGCAACCTCAGGCTGGACTCCTCCCCAATATCCGGTCCCACCAGTATATCGCCACTTCCTGTCATCAAAACAAGTAACACCATAGACAACCAGCTGGTAACGTGCACACATCCCTCGACACTAATTAATTCTTTGAAATTCAGTTACAAAGCATTGATATCAGCACAGACTATACCACCATTGTCTATTTGACGGAAAAAAAAAAAGAGAGCGAGCGAGAAAAAAAGCGAAAAAAAGCAGAGAGAGAGAGAGAGAGAGAGAGAGAGAGAGAAGAGTAACAAAAAAGAAAAAAAGACAAAGAAGGAGAAAGGCTTGCATTCGTATTAGGACATCCCAAAGTTATTTACAAGCAATTAAGTAATTTTCTGTGAAGTGTAATCACTGTTTTGTAGGAAATGTGGCAGCGAATTTGCGCACAGCAAGCTCCCACAAACAGCAATGTGATAATGACCAGATAATCTGTTTTGGTGATGTTGATGGAAGGATAAACTGACAGTGGAGAACTTCCTTCACTTCATTGAAATAGTGACCAAGAGATCTTACGTCCACCTGGGAGAGCAGACCGGGCCGCAGTTTAATTTCTCATTTGAAGAATGGCACCTCTGACAATGCAGCTCTCCCTCAGTGCTACACTGGGAGTATCCTTCTTTGTCTTTTCTTTTGTTACTCGCACTCACTCACTCTCCCCCATGATTGTGTTCTCTCTCTCTCTCACATCTTTGCAACCAAGAATATATTGGAATAGACAAGTCTAGGGGTAATGGAGGCATGAATAAGAGTTCCAGAGGCAGATGAGCGGAGACTGGGGTGAAGTCTGGCAATGTTACAGATGTGGTAATAGATGGTCTTGGTAATGGCACAAATGTGAGGTCAAATGTGACACCAAGGTTATGAACAGACTGACAATTTCAGACAGACAGTCAGGGAGAGGGATTAGAAAGATTCCATAAAGGAGAAATTACTATCTCTGGTGGGGGAAAATCAAGAACGAGGTGGCATAAAATTAGAGATAGGCCATTGAGGAGGGAAATTAGGAAAGACACAAACTTTAATGAGTTTTTTGTCTCGGTCTTCACAAAGGAGAGGGTTGATGTAGACATTGTAGTTAAAGAGGAGGATTGTGAAATATTAGATACAATAAGCATAATGAGAGAGGAAGTACTAGAGGGTCTGACATCCTTGAAAGTGGATAAATCGCCAGGGCTGGATGGATTATATCCCAGATTGTTAAATGAAGCCAAGGAGGAAATAGCGGATGCCCTGAGGATCATCTTCAAATCCTCACTAGGTACAGGAGAGGTACCAGGTGATTGGAGGTCTGCGAATATTGTACCATTGTTCAAAAAGGGTGCGAGGGATAGGCCAAATAATTATAGGCTGATCAGTCTGACCTCGGTGGTGGGTAAATTGTTAGAATCTATTCTGAGGGACAAGATAAACTGCCACTTAGAAAGGCACGATTAATCAGGGATAGTCAGCATGGATTTGTCAAGGGAAGGTCATGTCTTACTAACTTAATTGAGTTTTTTTTGAGGAAGTAACAAGAAGGATTGATGAAGGTAGTGCAGTGGATATGGTTTACATGGACTTTAGTAAGGCATTTGACAAGGTCCCACATGGCAGACTGGTCAGTAAAATGAAAGCCCATGGGATACAGGGGAATGTGGCAGGTTGGATCCAGAATTGGCTCAGTGACAGGAAGCAAAGGGTAATGGTTGATGGATGTTTTTGTGAATGGAAAGCTGTTTCCAGTGGCATTCCACAGGGCTCAGTGTTGGGTCCCTTGCTGTTTGTGGTATATATTAATGATTTGGTCTTAAATGTGGGAGGCATGATTGGGAAATTTACAGATAACACAAAAATTGGCCGTGTAGTTGATAGTGAAGAGGATAGCTGTAGACTCCAGAATGATATCAATGGTTTGGTTGAGTGGGCGGAAAAGTGGCAAATGGAATACAATCCAGATAAGTGTGAGGTAATGCATCTGGGGAGGGCAAATAAATAAAGTAAGGGAATACACAATAAACGGGAGGATATTGAGAGGGGTAGAAGAAGTGAGAGACCTTGGAGTGCATGTCCACAGGTCCCTGAAGGCGGTAGGACAGGTAGATAGAGTGGTGAAGGCGGCATATGGAATGCTATCCTTTATCGGCAGAGGTATAGAATTCAAAAGCAGGGATGTAATGCTGGAACTGTATAAAACGCTGGTTAGGCCACAGTTGGAGTATTGCATACAGTTCTGGTCAGCACATTACAGAAAGGACATAATTGCTCTGGAGAGAGTACAGAGGAGATTTACAAGAATGTCGTCAGGGCTCGAAAGTTGCAGCTATGAGAAAAGATTGGATAGGTTAGGGTTGTTTTCCTTAGAACTGAGGAGGCTGAGGGGGTGACTTGATTGAGGTGTACAAAATTATGAGGGACCAAGATAGTGTAGACAGGAAGGACCTGTTTCCCCTAGCAGAGGTGTCAATTACCAGGAGCTACAGATTTGTGATTGGTAAAAGGATTAGAGAGGACCTGAGGAAAAACTTTTTCATCCAGGGGGTGGTGGGTGTCTGGAATTCATTGCCAGGAACTGTGTTGAGGCAGAAACCCTCAATTCTTTTTTAAAAAGGTACCTGGACTTGCACCTGGAGTGCTGTAACTGGCAAGGCTATGGACCAGGTGCTGGAAGGCGGGATTAGATTGGGCAGCTAGTTTTTCCGGCCGGTATGAACATGACGGGCTGAATGGCCTCCTCCTGTGCCGTAATTTTTCTATGGTTCTAAAGGGCAGTGGAATCAACTGGAGCCTTCAGGATTTGAGCTTGATTTTTGTTGGGTAAATGTATCAAGCATTATGAAGCAACGACAGGTAAATGGAGTTAAAGCACTGGTCTAACTGAATGGCACAGAAGGCTCAAGGGGCTGAATGACCTTTGCCTGTTTTCAGTGAGATGGCGTGGACTCTAGGAGGCAAACTGAAACCCTACAAGCAGGCATGGACTTCTTAGCTTGAATTGGAGTTGGTTAAAACATGGCTGTGTGCCAGGCTACCTCTCCATCTTCAAGTCTCCACTTTCAACTCTGGCCTCTTGCTTTACCCAGACATGGGCTAGCAAGACTTAAATTAAAAACATTAACCACACATAACACAAGCCTACGCCCCATGTCCATTATCTTAAGCAGGAAGAAATATATTTCAAACGAGTATAGAATAAGATAGGACAGGAATAGGTGTTTTAAACTGATAAAAGCATTTGATAGGGTAGATAGACGATAACTATTTCCTCTAGTGGGGAAAATCCAGAATGAGGGGACGTCATCTTAAAATTAGAACCAGACTGTTAGAGTGATTACAGGAAGCACTTTTTTTCCCTCACACAGCAGTGGAAATCTGAAACTCTCTCCCCTCAAAAGATTGGTGATGCATTAGAGCCTTTAAGTACAGTTTTGTTAAGCAAGAGCATCAAGGGCTATGGTGCGAAGACCGGTAAATGAAGCCAAGGTGCAGATCAGTAATGATCTGACAGGCCCGAGGGGTTGAATGGTCTCCTAATATTCCTGTCAGGTGTGGACTAATGTTACCTCATTTCTCTCTCTTCATGCTGTGCAATCAGGTTACTGTAGAAATTTTCCAGTGTCAGCTTGGCCACAGTTACTCTCTCCCTCGTGTGATTACTCATTGGAGGGTCCACAACATCCTTCGCAATCATCGCCATAGTAACCTGCCAGAGAAGTAAAGAGAAACACTGTCAGCACACAACTGGATTTATTACACACCAAGCAAATGCCAAGGTGTTCAAAATCACACACTTATTCTTCTTTGGCCTCCTTGACTCTGGAGACAATGGGTAAGTGCCTGGAGGTGGTCAGTGGTTTGTGGAGCAGCGCCTGGAGTGGCTATAAAGGCCAATACTAGAGCGACAGACTCTTCCACAGGTGCTGCAGATAAAATTGGTTGTCAGGGCTGTTTTGCAGTTGGCTCTCTCCTTGCGCTTCTGCCTTTTTTCCTGCCAACTGCTAAGTCTCTTCGATTAGCCACTCTTTAGCCCCGCCTTTATGGCTGCCCGCCAGCTCAGGCGATCGCTGGCAACTGACTCTCACGACTTGTGATCAATGTCACAGGACTTCATGTCGCGTTTGCAGAAGTCTTTAAAGTGGACACACGGATGGCCGGTGGGTCTGATCCCAGTGACGAGCTCGCTGTACAATGTGTCTTTGGGGATCCTGCCATCTTCCATGCGGCTCACATGGCCAAGCCATCTCAAGCGCCGCTGACTATGTAGGTGTATAAGCTGGGGATGTTGGCTGCCTCGAGGACTTGTGTTGGAGATATGGTCCTGCCACCTGATGCCAAGGGTTCTCCGGAGGCAGCGAAGATGGAATGAATTGAGACGTTGCTCTTGGCTGACATATGTTGTCCAGGCCTCGCTGCCGTAGAGCAAGGTACTGAGGACACAGGCTTGATACACACACACACACACGAGAGAAATAAATAACGCAAACTGTTCCAGCTCAGTGGGAATATTCTCACCAATCAAATGGTCACGGGTTCAAGCACAAAATCTAGACCAAAACCTCAACGCAATACCTAGGGAGTGCCTGCACAGGCGGAAGTGCTGTCCTTCAGACAAGACATTAAACAGACGCCTCGTCTGCCCATTCGGGTGGATGTAGATGATCATTTGAAGAGCAGGGGAGTTTTCCTGATTAACCTTCTTCACTCAACCTTTACAGATTAACTGGTCATTTGTCTCTTTGCTGTCTGCGGGATCTTAAGTTTGCACAGAATGGCAATGTAGCTACACTGACTGCATTCCAAAAGAAATGAAATATTCTGGGATGTCTCGAGAGAGAGCACAAAACAAATGAAAGCTCTTGCTTTTTAAGATTCGATGTCGGTTAGTCCGACGGCATCCATTTAGCATATTTAACTTTGAAAAGGAACAAACAAAATAGTGTCAGCTTTGTACTACATTACACAAACAGTATGTCACCAAAACCTCATCATTAAAGCTAGGTGATAGATTTATTCATCTTGACTATGCTCCCAATTGAACCAGGGCCTCTGGTGGCAAAGCCATGCTCACAGAATCCTACAGCACACAAAGAGGCCATTTGGCCCATCATACCTGTGTTGGCTCTTTCAAAGAGCTATCCAATTAGTTCCACACTCCACTGCTCTCTTCCCCATAGCCCTGCAACATTTTCCTTGATCAATTAGTTATTAAAAAAAGAATGTTTCAGAGTTAAGATCATCACCATAGTTTCCTCAAACAATTGAGTTCTGATTTTTAAAACCATTCTCCCTAATTCCCTCGGGGGAACTATTAAAAAGAGGTTAAAAGCTGTTCATCTCCGACATCTCCCAGTTCTGATGAAAGACTAATCGAACGGAAACATTAACTTGGTTTCTCGCTCCACAGATGTTATCTGAACTCCTGGGCGTTTCCACCATTTTAATTTCAGATTTCCAACATTTACAGTATTGTGCTTTTGTAAAATAAGTGATCTTTAATTGATCTTTCATCAGCCATTATATAGGCTGACGTTCCTACTGTAGCAGAGAGGTAGTTCTACACTGTCTGCCCTCAAGTGGATGCAAAAGATCCCATGGTCTCTATTTCGAAGAGGAGGGGAGTTCTCTCTGGTGTCCTGGACAATATTTAATTGTTCAACCAACATCACTAAAATCAATTATCTGATCATTACCACATTGCTGTTTGTGGGAGCTTGTTTTTGGAAATTGACTGCCATGTTTACGACATAACAGTGACTACACTTCAAAAAGTATTTCATTGATTGTAAAGCACTTTAGGAAAAAAGGACTTACATTCTTACAGCACCTTTCACGTCTTCGGGATGTCCTGAAGTCATGAAAGGTTCTACAGAAATGCAAGTCTTTCTTTTAATATGTGCTCGAGTTCTGGAGTGGGACCTAAACCTACAACCTTCTGACCCAAGAATACTACCTACCAAGCACAACTGTACACTGCAAATATTGACAATATGGACATTTACATTTAACAAAAGCTCTGAACAAGAGTTCTGATTAAAGGTCGTCGACCTGAAACATTAATTCTCTTTGCACAGATGCTGCCTGACCTGCTGAGTATTTCCAGCATTTTCTGTATTTATGTCAATTCTACATCTCTTTAACCTTCCTACTTGTCGCTCTTGTACAGAGATGATGCTGGTTTCTTCCCCACACAAAGAGCAAAGAACAGTACAGCACAAGAACAGGCCATTCGGCCCTCCAAGCCTGCGCCGATCTTGATGCCTGCCGAAACTAACACCTTCTGCACTTCCGGGGCCCATATCCCTCTATTCATGTATTTGTCAAGAGGTCTCTTAAACGTCGCTATCGTATCTGCTTCCACCACTTCCCTTGGCAGCAAGTTCCAGGCACTCACCACCCTCTGTGTAAAGAACTTGCCTCGCACATCCCCTCTCAAATTTGCCCCTCGCACCTTAAACCTATGTCCCCTAGTAACTGACTCTTCCACCCTGGGAAAAAGCTTCTGACTATCCACTCTGTCCATGCCGCTCATAACTTTGTAAACCTCTATCATGTCGCCCCTCCACCTCCATCGTTCCAGTGAAAACAATCCAAGTTTTTCCAACCCCTCCTCATAGCTAATGCCCTCCAGACCAGGCAACATCCTGGTAATCCCCTTCTGTACCCTCTCCAAAGCCTCCACGTCCTTCTGGTAGTGTGGCGACCAGAATTGCACGCAATATTCTAAGTGTGGCCTAACTAAGGTTCTGTACAGCTGTACAACACACACTTTACTGTGGCCATTGGATTGTAAATCCTCCACAGTTTTACTTATTCTACTAGGATTCTGACCATATGGGTCCATTATTTCAGAGGACTGGTGTCAGATTCACCTGTGACTGTGTCCATTTGCATCAGGGTAAGGTTCTAGGTCAGATCTCAGTACCTTGTTGACCTGATTCTTCCAACACTTTCCTGGTAGGACTCCCACCTTCTACCCTTCATAAACTTCAGATTTTCCAAAACTATGTTGCCCATATCCTAACTCACACGGAGTCCTGTTCGTCCATCACTCCGGTGCTCGCTAACCTACACCAGCTCCTGAGCCAGCACCTGCGTAATTAAAACATTTTCATCCTTCTGACCACATTCCTCCATGGTCTCACCCCTCTCTATCTCTGTAACCTCCTCCAGCCACACAACCCTCAGAGATCTCTGTACTCCTCTAATTCTGGCCTCAAGTATCCACGATTTTAATTCATTGGCCATCATGTCTTCAGCTACTTTTCCTTGAACTCTGGAATTCCTTCCCTAAACCTCTCTGCCCCTCTAGCTCTCTCTCTCCTCCTTTAAGACACCTCTTATAATCTCTTAATGTCTCCTTCATTGGCTCGATGTCAATCTTTTATCTGATTATCTTTCTGTGAGGTGCCTTGGGACATTGAAGAACATTACATAAACACAGGTTGTTGTTATAAGCAGAGAAATAGCCTAACCATTTACACATGAGAACCACTGGACTAATCAGAGTCTGGACCACATACTAACAACACAAATGGAGAAACAAAGTATGCAAATATTTTTCCCTCAATAACATCTAAAACTTTTTTGTCCAATTTTTTTTTTTAATAAATCGAACCAACCTCCAAATCTTTACCCGCAAAAATGTCAACATTGGTACATCACTGCCAGACACTTTCCTTGGGCTTTTCAAGATCAGTAGCAAAACAAACTCAGTTGCTTCATGTTTAGTTACATCAATCATTTACTCCAAGCTACTGACGAAAATTAAATCCTTATACTTACACGACAGGGGTACAATAGTGTCGTGTTAATGTTTCTGCTCTGGAAATCCACAGGCCTGGACGAATAATCCAGAAAGTGAGTTTAAATCCCATGATGAGAATTTGAATTCAGTTTAAAGAACAATTGAAAATAAAAAGTTGGTCTCAGTAAAAGTGACCATGAAGCTACAGGATTGTCATTAGATCCCAACAGGTTCCCTTATGTCCTTTCAGAAAGGAAAGCAGCCAGCCTTACCCTGTCTGGGCCGATACACGAATCCAGTCCTGCATTAACCTTTTTAAAAAAAAAGACATTTCTTGAACGCCTTTCACAACCTCAGGACATCTTGAAGCATTTTACAACCAAAGTACTTTTGAAGTGTAATTGCTGCTGTAATAAAGAAAACATTGCAGCTAATTTGCACACAGCAAGCTCCCACAAACAGCAATGTGATAATGACCAGATCATCTGTTTTTTTTTGGTGAGATGTTGATTGAGAAATAAATATAAGCCAGGACACCAGGAAGAACTCCCCTGCTCTTCTTCAAACTAGTGTTGTGAGATCTGCTTCACCCATCTGGGGGAGCAGACAGGGCCTTGGTTTAACGTCTCATCTGAAAGGCTACACCTTCGGCAGTGCAGCACTCTCTCAGTACTGCAGTGGGAGTCTCAGCCTAGGTTTTTGTGCTCAAGTCTCTGGGGTGGGAGTCAAACCCACTACTGTCTAGACTGAAAGGCGAGACTGCTACCCACTGAGCACAGCTGACACAGCCTCAGATGAAGGTCAGTTTAATTCCTGGTAATATTACCACAAGTGTTTTGCCATCGTATTCTTCTTGGAGCTGTCAAGCTTCCAACATACCAGAGTGAAAAAGTCATTCGAAATTGCCGTGCTGGATTACAACAACAAAACAGAATATACTGACTGCCTCCGGACAAATTAAAAACAGGAAACAGATGTCTTCTGATTAAAGTTTGCAGGTGATGAAAGACTGATACTGGCACAATACAATGTGCAAGCTAGTATACAGTTCTGTAATTTATTAAAGAACTTGCATTTATAGAGTGCCTTTCACATCCTCAGGACATCCCAAAGTGCTCGACAGCCACAGAAGTACTTTTTGGATGTGGTCGCTGTTGCGATATAAAACTGCATTTACACAAAAACGTCAATCAGTATATACTTGGTACAGCCGCTGTTATTCACAGTGTAAAGGCAGCTTGAATCCTGTGTCAGAGCTCAACCAGTAAAAGTGGTGAGACTCTCTGGTGGACAGACACTTTCTGGGGATGACCAGGTTAGTTAGTTAACGCCACCCCTCCTCCTCCTCTCTGGAGTTCACCAATCATGGATCCTATGTCTAGTCATTGCTGTCAAAGGTTTGAACACTGGTCCTGACTAAGGTATATAGTATCATGGTCTTAAAATGCGCCAGAACCACCTGCAAAGGAACAATCTTTCTCTCTTTCCTAAGGTGTCAGCCATGGCTCTGTGCTCAACATTCTCACCTTTTGACTCAGAGGATGTGGGTTCGAGTTGCACTCCAGAGACACGTACACACAGTCTAATCCGACTCTCCCAGTGCCAGTACTGAGGGAGTGCTGCACTGTTGGAGGTGCCATCTTTCAGATGAGATGTTAGGGCACACGGGACCTTGGTTTCTTGGATGTAAAAGATCACATGACACTATTTCAAAGAAGAGCAATGGAGATCTCCTGGTGTCTTGACCAATATTTATCCCCCAACCAACACTAAAACAGAGTGCCACATTTCCTATGTTACAACAGTGACTACATTTATTGGCTATGAAACACTTTGGGACATCCAGAGATGGTGAAAGGCACTGGAGAAATGCCAGTCTCTCCTTTTTATATCACACTCATCGTGGACCTTCCTACTCTCATCTTGATTCCCCCTTGGATAAGCCCACAATTTCCCCACTTGTACGGATTTGAAAATATACCCGCCATATAGAGAGACTGCATCATAAAAACAGCAACATAAATCAGGCTACAGTCCAAAAGCTTGGTTCAGTGGGTGGGAGATGAGATTAAAACACTAAAATAATCAAAAATACTTGGCTGAATATTTGAAGTGACTTCGTCTTTTTAAAAAGAAGAACCAGACAAAAGTTTGACCGCCATTCTCTACATTATCCCAACTCAGGAAGCGCCACCCAGCTCAAAAACAATGCAACCTCAAGACCCGCACTGCACCTCAAAACTGCTTCCGTATTTAACAGATAAAACCGTGCAGGACTCACCCCAGGAGAATCACCACACTGTTATGCTTCGAATACAAGGAGCACCAGCCAAGCTGGGATCAGATTAATTAACAAAAACTTGAGCAATAAACAGCCACAATTTGCAAATAATTTAGTGCAGCGATCAAACTGTTTTTTTTTTTTTAAAACTAGGGGTTTGAGAAGTTTGAGATTTACAATTTTGCCTGAGAAAACAAATTGGATTCAGAAGGTGGTTAAGGTCTGGAACGCACTGCCTGAGAGTGTGGTGGAGACAGATTCAATCGAGACATTCAAAAGGGAATTAGACTGTTATCTGAAAAGGAAGAATGTGCAGGGTTACAGGGAGAAGGCGGGGGGGGAGGGGGGGGGGGGAAAAAAAACAACATTAGGTGGATTTCTCATTTGGAGAGCTGGTGCAGAAAAGATGGGCCGAACGACCTCCTTCTGTGCTGTAATAATTCTGTGATGGAAAACACAAGGAGGTAGCGATCAGTCAAAGCCATGGCAAAAAACAGATGGTATTGGATTGGCTGCCCAAAGCTACAGAGTTCCTGATAGTTAATTGCACAGACTACAATAGAACTGAAGCCGTGTCTAAATGAGCAGCTGATCGGATACCGTCCATTTTGTACCACCACATATGATGAATGTCTGCCCCTGGATTTCCAAAGACTTGACCCTCCTAATTGAGAAACGGTAAATTCCTTTTATTGGTCTCATTGTTCCCTTAAAAACCTTCCTGGAACTGTGACTGCACAATGTTTACTTCTATTTTTATGCAATGACGGTACAGGGATAATGTCATTTGGATGCTGGATTTTGTCACTTTGCCCAGCTCCCCACTTTTAAAAAAATAAATAAATGCTCTCTTCAAGCCAGCTTCCCATTACCACTCCTGACCCTTGCAGACTGCCAACTGCCCTCTCCTTCCTCGTCTCAGTCAGGGAGCTTTTATATTTTCAAGATACAGAGAACCAAGGGGTGCCTTTGAAACTTTTGACAGTCTGGAACAGTTGAGCTAATTTTAGATTTTGGGAGTTAGACTTTCCACTTGCTACTCGCTACTGAAGCCAAATGTATTGGACACATTGTCTTTTAAGTCAGAAGGTTATGGGTACAGGTCTGTGAATCGTTTCGAACTGAGTGCAATGAACATAGCAAAGCCTAAGGATACTGACATCCCAGCTATAGTACTGAAGACCCAGACACCCAAACTAATCCCCAGCTACACAGCAAGTGGCTGCACTTCAAAGTGAAATAACCTCCTCCAGCCCCACAACCCTCGGAGATCTCCATGCCCCTCCAACTCTGGCCTCTTAATTAAAATCCCCGATTTTAATTCTTTCACCATTGGCAGCTATGCATTCAGCTGCCTGGGCCCAGAGCTTTGGAATTCTCCTCCTAAATTGCTCTGTTTCTCTACCTCTCTTTCCTCCTTTAAGATGTTCTTTAACACCTTCCGCGGTCCTAATGTCAGGTTCATTCCTGATGCTTAATAATTTCACAATGCAACCAGCTCCAAAAACAAGTTTGCAAAGTGACAGCACAGGTCACGACGGGCTGAATGGCCTACTGCGCTGCATAATTCTAGAATTCATATTGTGCTTAAATCACCAATAGTTTCTGCATTTTAACAGTCTCCATATTTTAAGCCCATAAACAAAATTTATATTTAATCTTAAAAAGTCAGATTTATAAAATTCAGATACCTGACTCAGACATTGCACAAAGTGCTTGCATGCTTAATTAATGAGAAGGGAAGACAAGGTTGAAGTTCAGGCTTATCTTTATTTAATACAGATCAAACCACTCACATTCAGCCATTCAGCCCCTCCAGCCTGTTCCACCATTCAATTAGGAGTTAAAATATGATCTATTTACCTGCCTTGGTTCAATAGCTCTTAATACCCTTACCCAACAGAAATCTATCTAACCAAGTCTTAAAATTCTGAATTGACCCCCGGCCTCAACAGCTTTTTGGAGGAAGAGTTTCAGATTTCCACTAGCCTTTGTGCTAAGAAGTGCTTCTTGACATCACCCCTGAATGGCCTAGTGCTAATTTTAAGTTTATGCCCCTTTGGGATTGGCGGGGGAACTAAGCTAGATGGAGAGAAACTATCAAATATTTAAATCATTTTAAACACCTCAATTAGATCACACCTTAACCTTCTTTACTCAGGGGAATACAAGGCTGGTCTATGCTGGAAAGATCTGCACAGTCTGGCTCAACTAAATCTACAGGGAATATGATCTGGAATGCACTGCCTGAAAGGGCGGTGGAAGCAGATTCAATAGTAACTTTCAGAAGGGAATTGAATAAGTACTTGAAGGGGGAAAATTTCCAGGGCTGTGGGGAAAGAGCAGGGGCAAGTGGGAGTAATTGGATAGCTCTTTTAGACAGCCAGCACAGGCACAGTGGGCTGAATGGCCTCCTCCTATGCTGTATGATTCTAAGACAGGGGTGGTAACAAAGATTTCAACATGATCTCAAGGCCCTCTCAACCACCCAGCATGAGAAAGCGAACACTTTCTTAAATGAAGACATCAACTTAATTGCACCTCATGGTTCTATTCCCCAAAAGAGAGGTTTACAGAGAGAAGGCCATTCAGCCCATCATTTCTATGCCAGCTCTTCAATCCAAAACCAATCCTACTGCCATACTCTCTCTCTCTACAGCACCCACCACCCCTCTTTCCACCCACCCCCCCCCCCCCCCCCCCCTCACCTCTTTAGCCCTGCATATGGCCCTGCTTCAAATATTTACCCAATGCTTCCTATAAAAGACACAATGGTCTCTGCCTCAGTCACTCCCTGTGACAAAGCATTCCAGCCATCAGCAGCCAGTGCTGCTTTTCATTGACTGATGATTATAGTGTGGGAATAATGCAGAAACGGTGCATTAGATCATTAAAAGCAGCAAAACCATAGAGGAACTTGCTAACCAATACAGCTCGTTCTTATCTAATGATTATTGAAAATCGTCATCTTCTGTCCCATCGCCCTCATCACCACCCCCCGCACCAAACAAAAAAGGGAAGGGTGACATTTAAAAACAGACATTGAAACTAAATCACAAGGGTTTAGAATTATCAAAGCATTCATCATGGAGGGAGGCCATTCAACCCATTGTACCTATACTGGTTCATTGAAAGAGCTATCCAATTAGTCCCACTCTCCTGTTCTTTCCCCACAGCCCTGCAAATTCTTCACTTTCAAGTGTTTATCCAATTCAGTTTTGAAAGTTACTATTGAATCTGCTTCCAGTGCCCTTTCAGGCAGCACATTCCAGATCATAACAACTCTGTGTAAAATCAAGACGTTAATGATCTATCAAAGAACAAAGAACAAAGAAAATTACAGCACAGGAACAGGCCCTTCGGCCTCCAAGCCTACGCCGATCCAAATCCTCTATCTAAACCTGTCGCCTATTTTCTAAGGGTCTGTATCTCTTTACTTCCTGCCCATTCATGTATCTGTCTAGATACATCTTAAAAGACGCTATCGTGCCCGCATCTACCACCTCCGCTGGCAATGTGTTCTATGCACCCACCACCCTCTGCATAAAGAACTTTCCACGCAAATCCCCCCTAAACTTTTCCCCTTTCACTTTGAACTCGTGTCCCCTTGTAATTGAATCCCCACTCTGGGAAAAAGCTCTTGCTATCCACCCTGTCTATACCTCTCATGATTTTGTACACCTCAATCAGGTCCCCCCTCAACCTCCGTCTTTCTAATGAAAATAATCCTAATCTACTCAACCTCTCTTCATAGCTAGCGCCCTCCATACCAGGCAACATTCTGGTGAACCTCCTCTGCACCCTCTCCAAAGCATCCACATCCTTTTGGTAATGTGGCGACCAGAACTGCACGCAGTATTCCCAAATGTGGCCGAACCAAAGTCCTATACAACTGTAACATGACCTGCCAACTCTTGTACTCAATACCCCGTCCAATGAAGGAAAGCATGCCGTATGCCTTCTTGACCACTCTATTGACCTGCGTTGCCACCTTCAGGGCACAATGGACCTGAACACCCAAATCTCTCTGGACATCAATTTTCCCCAGGACTTTTCCATTTACTGTATAGTTCACTCTTGAATTGGATCTTCCAAAATGCATCACCTCGCATTTGCCCTGATTGAACTCCATCTGCCATTTCTCTGCCCAACTCTCCAGTCTATCTATATTCTGCTGTATTCTCTGACAGTCCCCTTCACTATCTGCTACTCCACCAATCTTAGTGTCGTCTGCAAACTTGCTAATCAGACCACCTATACTTTCCTCCAAATCATTAATGTATATCACAAACAACAGTGGTCCCAGCACGGATCCCTGTGGAACACCACTGGTCACACGTCTCCATTTTGAGAAACTCCCTTCCACTGCTACTCTCTGTCTCCTGTTACCCAGCTAGTTCTTTATCCATGGAGCTAGTACACCTTGGACCCCATGCGCCTTCACTTTCTCCATCAGCCTACCATGGGAACCTTATCAAATGCCTTACTGAAGTCCATGTATATGACACCTACAGCCCTTCCCTCATCAATCAACTTTGTCACTTCCTCAAAGAATTCTATTAAGTTGGTAAGACATGACCTTCCCTGCACAAAACCATGTTGCCAATCACTGATAAGCCCATTTTCTTCCAGATGGGAATAGATCCTATCCCTCAGTATCTTCTCCAGCAGCTTCCCTGCCACTGACGTCAAGCTCACCGGTCTATAATTACCTGGATTATCCCTGCTACCCTTCTTAAGCAAGGGGACAACATTAGCAATTCTCCAGTCCTCCGGGACCTCACCCGTGTTTAAGGATGTTGCAAAGATATCTGTTAAGGCCCCAACGATTTCCTCTCTCGCTTCCCATAGTAACCTGGGATAGATCCCATCCGGACCTGGGGACTTGTCCACCTTAATGCCTTTTAGAATACCCAACACTTCCTCCCTCCTTATGCCGACTTGACCTAGAGTAATCAAACATCTGTCCCTAACCTCAACATCCGTCATGTGAATACCGATGCAATGTACTCGTTTAGAATCTCACCCATTTTCTCTGACTCCACGCATAACTTTCCTCCTTTGTCCTTGAGTGGGCCAATCCTTTCTCTAGTTACCCTCTTTCTCCTTATATATGAATAAAAGGCTTTGGGATTTTCCTTAACCCTGTTTGCTAAAGACATTTCATGACCCCTTTTAGCCCTCTTAATTCCTCGTTTCAGATTGCGCCTACAATCCCGATATTCTTTCAAAGCTTCGTCTTTCTTCAGCCGCCTAGACCTTATGTATGCTTCCTTTTTCCTCTTAGCTAGTCTCACAATTTCACCTGTCATCCATGGTTCCCTAATCTTGCCATTTCTACCCCTCATTTT